>NC_132886.1:8131505-8394005 GCF_030463535.1 Salminus brasiliensis
TCATAATAATAATAATCATAATAATAATAACCACAAGGGTAATAATAATAATGCTAATATGGCTACTACTACTATTACTACTACTACTACTAATAATGATACCCACAAGGGTAATAATAATAATGCTAATATGGCTACTACTACTACTACTACTACTACTACTACTAATAATAATAATAATAATAATAATACCCACAATGACAATAATAATAATGCTAATATGGCTACTACTACTATTACTACTACTACTAATAATAATAATAACCACAAAAACCTAATACTAATACTATACGTTTTTCATTAGTAGTTCCCTATCTCACACAGACAGATACAGTTACTCCAACTATAACTGACGCAGGAACCGTTTTCGAAGTGGTTTTCGAATTACCATAATTAGCACTGATGGAAGCTGTGGTGTGATTTACTGGTAAATGACAACATTTCACACAGCTCAGTGCGGCAGGGTGGAAAGGTCAGGCAAAGGCCAAGCAAAGACATGGAAGGAGGCACACACCTACTGAAGGCCTCAAACATCCTGTGACCCACTAGACTATTGTTCCAACTCATAAGCGCCTAGATTTTCACTCCCACCACCTGACACTCATTTCTAACCTGACATTTTCAGATACAAACGACCTTGTGGATCTGGCTTGTAACTCTGAGACATACTGTACTGTAATGCTGCGCTACATAATACTGCATAATATTATAATCAGCACACTGAAACTAATAATATAATAATTAATAACAAGTAAACCCAGAATATATAGGTATGGTTCCTTCAAACTAACAGAACTGTACAAAAAAGCAATGCTCTGTCATCTATTTACCACGGAAAGAAAGATAAGGGTGATTTTTTTTATAGGTTTAATATTAAGCTTCCTGACAAAGTTAATAGTCTATCATTACCCTTGGCCTACGGCTCTGAGCTTGAGATCAGAGATAGACTGAAAGGGGAAGGCAGACAAGAAAGGAAAAATGGAGGCATATGAAGGCATATTAAGGCCAGGTGAAGCTCCTGTGTGGAATGCAAGCAGCCACGCCTGAAAAACAGATGTGCTCTTTTCCACAACAGGGTGTTTTCCCCCCTTACTGAAAATATGTATTCGTGTCCTCAACGGAAAAGGCCCGTACAGTACTTGGACGGATCTGTCCTTCTGAGGGTTTTTATATTAAATTGCATCTCACTTTGTATCTCAATTCTTCTGAAACTTCAATAAAATTTGTGTCTGTAAGTAGAAAATAAGCTATTTTATTACTACTTTACTGTAAAATGCATTTATGCAGTATTATAAGTCACTATATGATTTATAAATATTAAGTATGTGACTTTAGCTGAAGTGAAGTCTTACAAGCATATTTACCACCCTGTTATTTTGCAGATTTTGTCAGTAATCCAAACAGTGCCCTTTTTTAATGTGCTTGGATAATCAGATAACGGGAAAACTCCGGGTTTACATCAGCCAGGCAATAATCAGATTTCTACTTCACAACCAGCCAATAATCTCAAAAAAGCATGTGGACCAACTTTATCGGCAAATATCTCTGCTATTGTATGATTTCTATACGTGTGCAATTCTTTGGCAGCTTTCTCTATACTGCTGCAAATACGGAGATTAAGAAAAGACTAAAAAGACTAAAAAAAAACTGAAAGAAATCAGAGTGAGTGTAAACATACACTTAGAAATCTGATTACTGAGCTAAAATCCAGCTCTCTTAAGTGTTTTCTGTTAATTGGATGTTTTAGGCCTTAATCGGATTGAAGAAAGCGAAGTATGCTGTGTACTTGACTACTTGTACTTGATTGGATAACGGGAAAACTCCGGGTTTACATCAGTCAGGCAATAATCAGATTTCTACTTCGCAACCAGCCAATAATCTCACAGCAGCATGTGGCGTAAACTTCCAACTTCCTGACGCAGCTTTTCATAAACGTGGACCAACTTTACCGGCAAATATCTCTGATATTGTTTAGTTTCTATAAGTGTGCAATTCTGCCCTTCTTACAGCTTCCTCTATACTGCAGCAAATACGGAGATGAGCTTTTTTTGAGCGAGCGTCTGTCCAATCCAGTTGCGTTTGCCTGCAGACTAATAAAAGTGTATACATGCACTTAGAAATCTGATTACTGAGCTAAACTCCAGCCCTCTTTAGTGTTTTATGGAATGCTTTAGGCCTTAATCTGATCAAATAAAGCGAAGTATGCTGTGTACATGACTACTTAAATAATCAGATAACTGCAGACATCTGATTATGATTGGATCATTTTGTGCATGTAAACACTCTCGCTAATTATCCTTTTATAAAGGGATCTAAAAAAAAACAATGCTTTTATTGGATGGTTGGCCGGCCACTGTGACGACACTGTGCCTAGCTTAGTCTAGCATAGCTTAGTACTACAAATGCAAACAAGCTGATTTCTGTAATGAATTCAGAGTCTGTATATTATATAATATTATATAATATAGTATGTAATAATTCTAGAGTCTTATTTGTGCAGTTAGCTAACTAAAAAGATTGTAGCCAGTTGGCTGGGTTAGCTTTTAGTCTTTTTAGCTGTGATAGAAGAGGCTTCAGCATAGCAGATAACTGCAGTGATGCTTGCTCCAATTGGCTTAGCATTAGCTTGACGCTTTTTCAGCTGCGTTAGAGGCTTCAGCGTAGCAGATATCGAGCTTAGCTTTTAGCCTTTTTGGCCTTGCTTCCATATTCTCCCGCAGTAGCCATTGCATCTAGCCCTTAAACGTTTTTCACCAGAGGGCTGGGTGTATGTACCCCTTGAAGGGGGGAGGTTGGTAAATATAACGAGCCTGAGACTGTGATGTGATGAACAGTTTCAAGGTTTTGGGAACTGGCCAGTTTCACTAAAGGAGGAACAGCAGTGTTTGAGGTTCATGGTTTGCCACATCCATGTCCCGAACTCTCATTATTCAACTATGCCAAGGAAAACACAGCTTTCCTTTCTAGGGCACCTTTCAAACCTTTGAGTCTTTGAATTAGATTACAGTGATTGCAGTGTGCACCATCCTGTTTGTAGAGAGACAGGATTTTAACCGGACTGTAGTGTTAGGATATTACAGTCCTGCGGCGCCTGTACTGTGTTAAACTGAGCAGATTTGTGTGGTGTTGAGTTTTTTCGAACTATGCTGAGCCTTTATACCTAATGCCAAGGTATGCTGTTCCAGAGCCTCCTGCATTTCAGCATGCCCTTGTTCTCGTTTATGTTCGGTAACCCATGACCAGAAAATGAGTACATCAGAGAGAAGTGCACTTCAGTAAAGCAGAGGAATTTCTCTTTACTCAGCTTTTTAAAGCTTTACCTGTCGTCTGTGAAGCGGCCATGGACTGAGACACACAGCACCTTGGGGTTGATGAGCTCCATTGTGAAATCAGCAGAAGGTACCGCATACACTCGATACTGTGGGAGGGACACCAGCAAAACACATGAGTACGAGACTGCCGGGCGGCCTCGCGATACAACACGGTCACAATATCTGAGCTACAATACAAAAAGAAAATGCTGTGCAACATAAGAGATTCCCACTTACAGGCGGTTGCTAGGCGGTTGCTAGGCGGTTTCTACGTGGTCACCAGGGTGAACCTGTTTTTGCTAGGAGGCTGCTATGGTGTTCCAGGTAGTTGTTATATGGTGTTGCTATTGTTGCTACTATGATACGGTGTTCTATGTGGTTTCTAAGTGGTTGCTATGGTATCCCAGGTGGTTGCTATGATGTTTCTAAGTGGCGTGCTCGATGGGTGCTATAGGTGCTGCTAGATGTTTTCTATATTTTAATTTCTAATTGCCTAGTGGTTAATAGGTAATTGCTATGGTATCCAAGGTGGTTGCTAGTATGTTGCAAACCGGCGGCTGTGATACCCCATGTGGTTGGTAGGGTGTTGTATCGTTGTGTCGTAAGGAGGGGTCACAGGCTTTCTATCCAGAGATGTTTCAAATGGTAACACTTTATCGTGAGTTCTGTCAGTGAGTTTTTCCTGTTTGGATGGGTAATCGAACCCAGGTCTTAGTGTTATCCAACCACTCCCACCAAAACTGCAGACCCACCCGCTGATCTCATCAGAGAGAAAAATGAGAGATACCCACTTGCAGGCAGTTGCTAGGTGGTTGCTATGTCATCACTAGGGTGAACCTGTTTTTGCTAGGTGGCTGCTATGGTGTTCCAGGCAGATGCTAAGTGGTGGCTATAGTGTTACTATGCTACGGTGTTGCTAGGTGGTTTCTAAGTGGCTGATATGCTATCCCTGGTGGTTGCCAAGTGGCTACTCAATGGGTGCTATAGGTGTTGCTAGATGTTTTCTATAGATTGCCTATTGGTTAATAGGCAGTTGCTATGGTATCCCAGGCGGTTGCTAGTATGCTGCAAACTGGTGGCTGTGATACCCCATGTGGATGGTTGGGGGTTGTATTGTTGTGTCATCCATTCATTTTTATGAGACAAAAATTGCATTAAAAAATCTGTCACTACACTGAAACCGTATGTCAGATCAAAAAGCTGTACACAAGCCCGAATCGCACAACAGACCCAACAATCTGGAGCGATGTCCATCTTTTAAAAACTGTGAAGCAAAAAAAATTGGCAGGAAAATAAGAAGAAAAGCAGCCTGGCCAGCTCAAACTGGTCAAGCTGGCTAAGTGGGTGGACCAGCTTAGCTTCTGATCAGCATAGGGTATGTGAGTTTGATGGTTTAGCTGGTCTACAAGCATGATCAACCTGAACAAGCTGAACAACCAGCATGGCCACTAATCTTACCGTCTAATGCAGCATACTCAAGAGCAGGTTAAACAGCTAGCTAACTAGCATATGGTCTCCTGAATGACCGGTTCTTCAACCACCTTGACCATCAAAAAACAGCTTAGAGCATCTTTAACCAGCTACCAGCAAAAGCTTGAGGTCGTGAGCTGTTTTTTTACTCTGCATTTACTCTGGCCCAACTGAGCTCACTCACTCACCAGTAGGAAGGAGGCTGCAAACGTCTGCAGAAGAATTTCTGCCTTGGCGGGAAGCAGAAAATGAGCCACGCGATTCTGCTGATCCACCACAGCAGAGCGGCAGAGAAAACTACAGAGCGGAACACAAAACGTTCAGATGAGCGACAGGACACATTTACATTTACGGCATTTAGCTGACGCTCTTATCCAGAGCGACTTACAAGGTGACTCGTATTACACAGGTGGGCCGGTGTAGGGTTAGGAGTCTTGCCCAGGGACTCTTATTGGTGTAGCGCAGCCTACGGTCACCCAGACTGGGAATCGAACCCTGGTCTCCCACAGGGTGTAATAGTTCACTGGCAGCTAGTGGTTTTATCTGTTGTGCCACACCAATTATACAACACGACCACTGCAACCAAAGCCATTATATTTAGTAGGCAGAGAGGAACACTATCCTAATACTAAGGAATTTTTGCAGAAAGCCCTCTAATACATTTACATTTACATTTAAGGCATTTAGCAGACGCTCTTATCCAGAGCGACTTACAAAGTGCTTTGCTATTTACTTAAGAAAACCTCAGCTAGTTAGAATAGACTAATAATTCAAAGATACCTTTAAGCTTTAGACTCTACTAAACACAAGACAATAAGGTGACCATAGTACTCTGCTATTTGTCCAAGTACTCTCAGAAGAGGTGGGTCTTCAGTCTGCGTTTTAAGACAGCGAGCGACTCGGCCGTTCGGACACCCAGGGGAAGCTCGGTCCACCACTTTAGTGCCAGGACAGAAAAAAGCCTGGACGCTTGTCTTCCGCGGATTTTGAGGGATGGCGGGTCGAGCCGAGCCGTACTTGAAGTGTGAAGGGCTCTTGGTGCGTATCGGCTTTTGACCATTGCCATCAAGTACGGAGGAGCTGGTCCGTTCTGGGCTTTGTAGGCCAGCGTTAGGGTTTGAATCTGATGCGAGAAGCAGCTACAGGAAGCCAGTGAAGAGAGAACGCAGCAGTGCAGTGACATGGCTGATATTACACTCCCACTGATCGTCACTGGGACATACAAGGCAGAAAAGCCCCCGACTTGCTGCTTTCTACCTTGCCCGTGCCCGTTATTCCTACACTGTCCTCTAACACTATCCTAAAACTGGTTGGTGTGGCACAACAGATAATACCTCTACCTGCCCCACACCATGTGGGGTTCAATTCCATGTGGGTTCAATTCCTGGTCTGGGTGGCTATGCTGCGCTACACCAATAAGAGTCCTTGGGCAAGACTCCTAACACTACATTGGCCCATCTCTGTAATATGAGTAACCTTGTAAGTCGCTAAAAGAGCGTCAGCTAAATGCCATTAATGTAATGTATAACTAAGGACGTATTACATAAAAACATTAGTTTGTATTAATGCTTGCTACAGTTCTAAGCTATGCTAAGTTAGACTAGGCAATGCGGCTGCAGGACACATCGGTGACATAATCCAGCCAATAAAAGCCATTACATCAAGTCAATTTTATACAATTTCCTCAAACTCCAAATCGGTCAAGGCACTCAAGACAACACCACCACCATGGTGGTGTATATATGTCCATATATATATGGACATATATGTACATTCATTTAGAAGATTCATTAAGACACTTTATCAAATGCACCTGTATGCACAGCTGTAGATGGTGGCCCTGGTTTGAATCTCGTCCTGCGGTTGCTCACCGATGAACAGATTTGCATTCTGGGTGTTGTTCACCTCGCTGGTGTACTCCAGAATCAGAACGTGCGAGCCACTCTCTGGAACGTGCAGCGTCAGCCGCAGCAGCGCCTGCAAAAGAGAGCTTATTTGAAAGCACATCCATGATCAGCAAACCAGACCAAACCATAACTGATTAGTCATCGAGGGGCTGCGTGCGAGGAAAGCGATGACACAGCCACGGTGCTGTGGCTGGAGGCCCGAGGGGTTTATAGATGAGTTTGCTCAGCTCAAACATTGCAGGACGCTGTGAGGTTGGGGGTGTTAAGGTGACTCAAGGAGACATTTCACCTCTGAGAGCGAACCGAGTGTGTATGAGACTGACTGTATCTGAATCACTGAACCACTGCTTTGCCAGTTTTACAGCAGTGTGAACTCCTCTGCGATGTTGGCTACTTCTGAACAGACACAGTGAGACATGTTAATAAAGCTGAATGAAGGCATTTCTTTGCCTTTATTCAGCTGTCCAATATCAAACTGGATTTACACGAAATTGTCAAATGTTTGTGGACACCCCTTCTAATGAATGCCTTCAGCTACTTTAAGTTGCACCTATTGTTGAAACAGATGTGCAAATGCTCTCTAGAGCAGATAAGCATGTGCCTATTGACACCATGCCTAATGCCATGAGTGGGCTAGAGGGGTATAAACCCCCCCCCAGCATTGAGCTGTGGAGCAGTGGTTATATACGCAAATTGTTATAGCGTATTATAGCCTATTATAGTCAGGCATAAATGCAAGTTTGACTTTTATATTACTTTATTATATTCTTCTGAGTCTCTTCTTACCCATGCTAATACATAGCACATAGCATATCCATGCTAATACATGGAGCAATTCTGTTAAAACTGTAAAGTCTAAAGTAGAATTTAAAACGTATGATTTGAAATGAATGGAAACCTATAGTTTTGTTTTGAGTTGTTTAAATCAACCCATTGGACCTGGCAGGTTACCTTCTTGTTCAGGTTCATTTTTTACCCCACCTGTTGATCACTGATGGAGGCCATCTGCGGATGGTCAGCAGTGAGCTGCTGCAGGTTGACCCTTGACGGTCTCCGTTGGGGTGTCAGAACAGTCAGATGCCCCTGAGAGGCTAGTGCTGACGGGAAGCTGTCAATCGGCACATGCTTGTAGAGGAGACAGCTGCAGCCAGACACACAATTAACAAAAGCAACAAAACCTTCAGAGGATGCCAAAAAACCCAGACATCGAGCAGAACACAATAACATACTCTGACAGAGCCTAGACACAACAAACTTAGGAGCTGCTCTGATCGTCAAGTGTGTCGGCCCTTCCTAAGACACAAAGTCACAATTAAGCTCTATCGTTAAACGTCTCCTTCAGATCAGTTGCCTGCTCAAGTTTAGCTAATAGCTGCTGCCTCGTAGTGGCCTAAAGGCAGCACATTACCAGACCAGGAGCACTTCAAGGTCAAAAAAGGTCATCATTATCCCTTTACAGTTTCACTATTAGAGTTTTGCATGACAAAGTCAAAACATCTGCTTCATGTTATGTCTGCTACCCTGCTTCAGAATAGCTCCCCTGGTTCAGCTGATCAGATAGGACTTCACCTGCTTCTTTAGTTTTGCACTGGAGATAAAAGGCTAATGCTGACATTAAGTAGTGGAATTTACACTGAAATCATGAACGGAAAATAGTGTGACACATTTCCAGAAGCAATAGCCACTGATTTTGCTTCTATTTTGGCTTTAGAATGTCACATAGTGTCAGAAACCACATAGTGTTGCTGCCGGACAAAAACCTTTTATCTCCAAAATGGCAACTTTACAGGAGAAGGACAATTTAACCTTTAATGGAATGTCAAAAAATTATGTGTCTATATGCAGATCTAGGCAGTTGTGTGGTGATTTAACATGCTGATGGTGTCTAGGACCCTGTTCACACTGGTTACTTCACGTGACTAGTATCTGGATTGTATCCTGATAAGATTTTATCCACATGCATTTACACCTGGTAGTCAAATGCAGCTCCAGTTAGTCAGACTGAAATCTGAAATCTAATTTCTGTGTGGGGCAGAAAATGCTAATTTGCTCGTATTACTGGTGTTTGTGTTGTACTGGGAGGAGTTTTGGTTGTGAAATTCGTCTTACGCTGCTATAACATGGCTCAAGCGATCTCAGATCAGGCCACCTTTTGAAGTTGTTTGAGTGATCTGATTTAGTGATCAGATTTGTATCTGGTTTAGTCTTGGGTGCGTTTACACTTGCAGTTTTGCAGTTTTTCATGTGGTTTGGCCTTATCCAGATAAAATCCTGATACCGGAGATGCATGAAGAGACCAGATGTGAAAGGGGTCTAGATATCCTTTAGTTTTAGCTACATTAGCCTTAAAGTTCCAAAGTAAAGTTGTAGTCACACAAGGCCCTGTTGGGCAATATTAATGAGCTTCCGAAGACCCAAAACAGATGTAATGCTAATGATGTGTTCCATTTGAGCTAGGAAGTAGGAATATCGGAGTTCAGAGTAGGAAATTTGAGATGGAACGCTCCCGCAAGTTGGATTTTCTACTCTGAAAGTCTGGAGAGCCTCACCAAACCTGAGTCAGTTAGTTTACCAGTGTAGGGTATGTTTTTTACCTGCATGACCAGCTTTTCAACCACTTTGACCATCAAAGACCAGCTTAAACCATCTGAAACCAGCTACTAGTGAAAGCTGGTCCTGAACTGGATTTTTCAGCAGAGATGGCAAGCTAGCTAACATTAGCATTCTACCAGCACTTTTTTCTTTTCTACAGGACTTTTTGGTGACCAGGCTTCCAGTCCAGCCCAATTTCAGAATGATTGTGGCATCACAAACACGTCTTAATACTAAAGAAAAACTAAAGAAGTTCAAAACCAACAAATCAAACCAGTTTCAGGCTTTTCTGAGCAAAAACATTTGGGCTAAGAATAAAAGAGAATATTAACAAGAGCTGGAGCAAACACAAAATCTCCAGAGCTCTGAAATTACATACAGGCATGTATGTGTCCAGTTTGGTCTCATTACCCCTTTATTACCCAGCTATGGCTGTTTTTGATGTTTGACAAAGCCCAAACATCTGCTTTTCTTTCTGTAGGCTATTCTGGTTAAGGCTTTTTTTATTTGTGGTATTTGATACTACACACCATTATCCAGCTAAGCCTTCACTGATGAGGACACTGATGGAAAAAGACAGATGCATTTAGCTTTGATAACATACGGAAAAGGTGAAGTGGTTTAGAGTGAACTGCTGCACACTTACTTGCCCCTCTCGGCAGGCGCCAGATAGGTACAGGGCTCTGTAATGTCATGCTGCAGAATTGGAGCTTCGTAGTAGGCACTGGGCAGTAGGACAAGGTAGTCCTGGAGGATCACACACACTTTAACATTAGTCAGGTTTTATTTTGGGTTGAGTAAAGACAGAATTTCTTTAGCGGATAGTGGAACGACTGATTTCTAACTGTTCTGAGATCTTTTTAAACCCTTTTTCCCCAGACTCCTCTGAATCTACAGGCTACTTTCTGAAGGCCTCAGAGAGCTCTCTGGATCTGGCCATGGTGATCTTCACCACTCACTTCAACAATTAAGAGCAAATCAGAGTAAATGTCTGAGGTTTAAATAAAACAGGCTCTGATTACTCTAATGTTATTGACTAGTTATGTGGGGGTGTCCTAACATTGCACTCACAAAAAGTGCATTTGTAGTAATAACATTTTACCAAATGTAAATAATGTAAAATAATAATAATGAAAAATACAAACACATATATATATAATAGTAAATTGTACTTATCTAAATATGATTAAATTATGTCATGCTATATTATATCTACATTTTTTATATATAAATATAAATTTGATATGTTTTTATATGAAAGACATTTTATAAAAAAATAATAATTAAAAATACATATCTATCTATCTATCTATCTATATATATATAATAGTAAAATGTTATTATTATATATATATATATATATATATATATATATATATATATATATATATATATATAAATATAAATTAGATATTTCTTTATATTCACAAAGTAAAACATGGATTATTCACTTGTACTAACCAGCAGCACACCCTCAGCCTGCAGACAGACAATCCATTTTCCAGGAGTCAGAGTGAAAGGCTGGGCGAAGCCGTCTCCAGGTACAGTGAGGAAAGCAGGAGAGCGACTGGGTGGAAACACCACCTCTTTACTCTCTCCAGACCCTACTAGGATGAAAAGGGCAGATTTACAGTGCAGTCCAACCATGCCCTACCATGGATTCTATCTTCACGCTATGAATTTCCATAAACAAATCCCTTATAAAACTAACAGGGACATGATTTATGTGGTTTTCTGTAGTCTTGCAGGCTGTGTGATATAACAGTAATATTAAGTCTAAATAGAAAATGACTCACTGTAAAACATGTAAACTCATAGATGGCCTGACTGAGAGTTACTTGTGCATTTTATTTCATGAATCCTCATCATGAGTCTGCTCCCTAAAACCTAAAAAAGGAAGACTTGGCCTGTTCCACTAGTGCTTCTGGAACCAATCTGATTACAGTCATTTTCATCTTTAAATAATTCCCCACCCATTTCTGTGTAGATTCTGCAGTCAGCAAATTCTCTTCAATCATTAGTCTCAGAGCCTACCTTTCAGGGATGGCTCCACATTATGTTCACATCCTCATGCTCTCTCACACACACTCACACACACTCACACACTAAACCTAAAGTACCGTGCTTAAATTCCCCTTGTCAAGACAGAAGGCGCTGATCCTTTAAGTGCTGTGTGTTTAGTGTTAATAATGAAAGCAACACGATCTGTATGAACAACGAGTCTGAACTAGTAGGACAGAGTTAGATGCAAAGAATGGAGACAGAGACAGCTTGAGAAAGATGGGGCAGAATAGACAGACACTAGAAGACACTGAGAATAGGTAGAAAGCCTCAAATAGATGGATAAACAGGCAGACAGACAGACAGACAGACAGACAGACAGACAGACAGACAGACAGACAGATAGATAGATAGATAGATAGATAGATAGATAGACAGACAGACTTGCAGATAGATAGATAGACAGACAGACAGACAGACAGACAGACAGATAGATATAGATAGATAGATAGATAGATAGATAGATAGACAGACTTGCAGATAGACAGACATACAGACATATCTATCTGTCTGTATGTCTGTCTATTTTGCAAGTCTGTCTGTCTGTCTATCTCTCTATAGATAGACAGACAGACAGACAGACAGACAGACAGATAGACAGACAGACAGACTTGCAGATAGACAGACAGACAGACAGACAAACAGACAGATAGATAGATAGATAGATAGATAGATAGATAGATAGATAGACAGGCAGATAGATAGATAGACAGACAGATAGATAGATAGACAGACAGACAGACAGACAGACTGATAGATAGATATATAGATAGATAGATAGATAGATAGATAGATAGATAGACAGACTTGCAGATAGACAGACAGGCAGATAGATAGATAGACAGACAGGTAGATAGATAGATAGACAGACAGACAGACTTGCAGATAGACAGACAGGCAGATAGATAGATAGACAGACAGACAGACAGAGAGACAGACAGATAGATAGATAGATAGATAGATAGATAGACAGACAGACAGACGGACAGATGAATAAATAGACAGATAGATAGACAGACAGACAGCTCACTCTACAAGATCTCAGATCTCTGATGCTGCCCTATGGTATCTGGCATCTGGACCAAGACACACGTGGTCCAAATTGTGTAAAAAAAAGACCAGGCCGCCATCTTCCTCTGCTTTAATTTCCAGTCCAGACGCTTTTATTCACATTGTTGGCACGTTTGATGGTGGACAGGAGTTAGCATGGGCACTCAGACTGATCTGCAGCTCCACAGCAGTGTGTGATACAGGTGTAGGTAGGAGCACTCCATAAGTCTTGCCGTTTTGAAGATCTTCTGACCCAGTTCTTTCCCTGGTCATAACAATTTGGCCCTTGTCGACATTGTTGCAGCCTTCATGCACTATTTCTCCTGCAGCCAACATGTCGACTAAAAGAACCATCTGTTCAGTTACTGCCTAACATGCATCCCAGACCTTGACCTGCACCACTGTTTGATATCAACACCATTCGCTTTATCTATGAGTGGTCTTAATGTTTTGACTCATTTGTGTTACCAAACTTGGTCAGGTGCATCCCGTGTGATTTATTTACAATGGGGATGTATCTAGAACTACAACTTACATAGTTTAGAAAGGTTCACAATTTCCACTGCATTGTCAGGACAAAATAATACACTATGAAGCCCAAGCAACTGTCTGTGGATCTCTGTGGTCAAATTTGCAGATCAAGACGCAGATCAGGGCAATATAAACAGGATATAATACAATATGTAAGGCTTTGAATGTTCCCCAGACCACAGCGGCCTCAATCATTCTGAAATGGAAGACGCTTGGCAACTCTTCCTAGAGTTGGCCATCCTGACATACTGGACATG
The DNA here is from genome assembly GCF_030463535.1 of Salminus brasiliensis. Taxonomy (NCBI): domain Eukaryota; kingdom Metazoa; phylum Chordata; class Actinopteri; order Characiformes; family Bryconidae; genus Salminus; species Salminus brasiliensis. Next base: position 8,144,685 of record NC_132886.1, read on the forward strand.
CAGACAGGAAGTGCTTTGGTCTGGAAGGTAAAAATGAATCCAACAGTCATTCTACATGAGCTCCAGAAGTCCTGTGCAGAGATGAGAGGACACGTTGGAAGGACAACTCTCTGCTGCACTCTATAAATCAGATCTTGATGGCAGAGTGGGTGGACAGAAGCCACTCTTGAGGGAAAGGCTGGTCTGACAAGATGAATACTGAACTCTATGAGTTTATTTGGTGAAAAACAGGCACTGTACATCATAAGGATGCACCGATCCGATATTAGGATCGGGTATCGGTCCCGATATTAACAAAACTGGCTGGGTTGGGTATCGGATAATTAGGCCGATCCATGGAACCGATCCTTTCACTTTTATTTGTTGGTGTGAGACTGCACAATTTATACATTCATATCTCTGTATTAATTTGTTATATTATATAAAGTAAGTCTCTCCCACATGGTGGGGTATATGGTTTATTAATACAGCAATGGTATCGGACTGGTATCGACCCATATGCAAAGTTCATGTATCGGTATCGGAACTGAAAAAGCCAGTTTGGTGCATCCCTAGTACATCAGCTGGCTAATTTCAGTACTACAGTGAAACATGGTGGTGGCAGTGTCATGCTATTGGGATACTTCCCAGCGACAGGGACAGGAAAACTCCTAACAGTTGAGGGATTGATGGATAAATGCAGACAACAGCACCAGCCTTGACCATTCATGGCCATCCAGAGCAGACACAGCACTAAGGCAAACTTCCACTGGGGCAACAGTGGCCCAAGTCTCTAAAGGTCGTTGAGCAGCCCAGCCAGCCACAGCACAGCCATAGCCTTAGACTTCAATCCGATCAAACATCTGTGGAGGGATCTGAAGATGACAGTTTACAGGTGCTTGACACCCAATCTGAGGGAGCCTGAGAGTATCTGTCATGAGGAACGGGATAAACTGTCCTAATCCAGGTGTGCGAAGCTTGTAGGGACGTATCCAAGAAGACAGCTGTAATTGCAGCTGTAATTGCTGTCAAAGGAGCTTCCACAAAGGGTCTGAATACTTTCACTTTGCCCTTATGGGTGATGAAGTGCAGACTGACGGGTACAGTCTGCCTGTCTGTCTGTCTCTCTGTCCATTATTTAATTTTAACTTGAAGGTGTTGTGGTAGACAGTTAAAATAACACTTTTTCAACAACCAAATATGCAGGTAGCAGATACACAGTACCAGTCAAAAGTTTGGACACACCTAGTTGAATGTGTGCTGATCGTCATATTTCACACATTTGACCCAAATGCTAAGGTGACCATATTTTTGTTTTCCAAAAAAACAAAACAAGAAGGATGCTGGGGACACATGGGCATCCACAGTAGTTAGGATGTTGTGGCTAGAGGGGTTTCCAGGTGGGCCTACGCTGTAGGCCTAATAAGTAGCCTATATGACCAAATCACCTCCTTTCAGTACAACTACAACCCCAGCCTACCTGAAACCCCCCAGCCACGACATTCCTGACATCCTGACATCCTGAAAACAGAAATATGGTCATCCTAGCATTTGGATCAAACATTTTCAAGATGACGATCAGCACACATTCAAGCAGGTGTGTCCAAACTTTTGACTGGTACTGTAAGATATACATCCACCAGCACATTCACTCTTACAAATAAAGGCGCTAAAGGTTCTAGGGATTACAAGAGTCCTAAAAATGTTCTTCATACTCACAGACTTTACTAAGAAAGATGTTCTTTATGGAACCATAACTGGTTCCTCAATGGCACGGCTCAAAGAACCCAGCGTGGCACCTTTATTTTTAAGAGTGTAGACAGATGCAAATGAATGAGAGATCGACAGGCGAGAAAAGAAGAGAGAAAGAGAGAGAGTGTACCTTGTACGTCCCGTGTTTGGGACACTGTGACTCGTCCGTTAACGCTGTCTCCAGTGGGGTTAGAGTAGTACAGCAGGATGAGGAAGAGAGAGCGCTGGGTCTCATTGGCATGCACGCTTACACACACCTCACTCTGCAGAGAGAGAGGGAAGGTGGACACTGCACTCTCGAGCTGAGGGGAGCTGGGTCAGGTTAGAGGCTGTAAGTGTGATCAGTGTTAAAGTTCAACTCCATATGGGACCCCAGGGCCAGTGCATTTTGCCTACGCCAGTACAGGAATCAGAGTGCTGCGGCACACTGGCCTTGAGGTCCGAGCAACCAGCTCAGGGTGAACATGCTCATGGTTCAAGCACAGCCATAGCAACACTGAAAGCAAGAATAAAAGAGGGGAGGGGCGTCATGCAGGGATCATTGGGATCTTAAAGGAGCCATAGAAGGGAAATAAGAGTACACTATAAGTCCAAATGTCTGTGGACACTCTTTCTAATGAATGCATTCAGCTACTTTAGCACACCCACACACACAGAGCTTGTCTAGTCCCTGTAGAAAAGTACTCCCTATAGAATAGGACTGATGAACATGAACCTATTGGCACCATGCTGCCTAATGCCGGGTGTGGGCTAGAGGGGCATAAAGCCTCCCAGCATTGAGCTGTGAAGCAGTGAAGCTGTTCTCTGGAATGATGGTTGGTGCTCCATTTAATACTATTGGGATGAGTTGGGGAGTTGCGGATGATGAGGTGGGGTGGTGATCATCCAACATCCTGACCTCACTAATGCTCTGTTCGCTGAACGCAATCAAATCCTTACAGCAATGCTCCTCCTAAATCTAGTAGAAAGCCTTCTTCCATGGACAGTAGAGACAGTTAATCCAACAAAAGCAGAAGAAGCTTGTTTAATGCCCTTAATTTCAAAGGAAACAAATAATGTCCCAATACTTTTTTCCATATAGAGTAAGTAAAACGAACTGTAAAACTAGGTGTACTAGTGTGCTAGTAGATAACTGCTTTTTGTCACAAGCCCTTGATCAAAGGCCATAAAAAATCAGTTAGTGTCAGTTGGAGGTGTAATAACAGGGTGGTAAATAGGCTACTTAAGCATTTCTCAACCCACATATTTACAATCTCCACATCAAACCACTAAAGATACTCAATAAATGCTTTCTTCTGCTCCTTCAAAGCAATACTTTGATTAATTATTATTATTATCAATAATGATTGATAATGCTTAGAGGCTGGATACTTGGAACTTGATACACAAGCTGGAAGCGTTAGTTAGCCTATTATTTTGCAAGCTGATTCAGGATTAGCATGTGTCAGTTCCATCAAGGGGCAATTGAGCTGCTAAAGGAAGACATGAGCACTCTCTTGTTCAGTGTCTTCTGAGATGTATAATATTTTGAGTCTGAGTCTCCGTCGAAACCATCCAGAAAAGGAAGGACAGGGACGCTCAGTGGTCTAATATTCTCAGCAGACATCACTGGTCGCTGGCTGTGTTTTAAGTCTACAGTTGAAGCTAATTGGTGCTAATTTCCACCCACAAACCTTTCCCCACATCGAGCTATCTATAGAACTAACAAGTTGAGAGAATTTCTACAGCGATCAAGTACACCAACACTTAACACAACTGAGTGGGAAACCTTCTAGTTCAGGACACAGTAAAAACCCCAGTGTTGATGCAACGCCACTATCCAAGCTGGAGTTATTTATCAGTGTAAAGTATGTATTGTGGTTTGTAAGGAATTTGATGGCATAAGCAATCGTTCCACATTGATGGCTGGGATTGAAATACACTATTTGGACAAAAGTATTGGGACATGCCTCTTAATCTATGAATTCAGATGTGGTACTGTAATATGATGCCACCATTGCAACAACAAGTCAGCTGGTGAAATTTCCTCCCTCCTAGATCTCCCACCATCAGCTGTGAGTGGTATTATTGAACAGTGGAAGAGGAACCACAGAGCTCAGCTACCGAGTGTCAGACCACACACAGTTACAGAGCGGGGGGTCAGGGCCGAGTGCTGATCTCAGAGTCTCCAACGCTCTGCTGACTCAATAACTGCCGAGCTGCAGACCTGCTGCTGTTAGAGCTTAGAGCAAAGGTGGGGCAACTCCATATTAATGCTAATGGGTTTAAAATGGGATGTCATTAAAAATACGCTTGTAAGATTGTGTAGGTGTCCCAATACTTTTTCAGCCAATTCTTCCAATTACAGATATTCATTTGCTCAAACAACAACACAGTTGTTAATCAAATTAGATATCCTCCTCAAACAGGGCTTTAGTGTCCAGCTGCACTGTTAAAAATAAAGATGCTTCAGATGGTTCCATAGAAGAGCCACTTCTGCTTCCATTAAGAAGTATGTCTATAGAGATGTGTGAGTGCTAAGAACCTTTTAAAGGTCTAATGAACCTTTATTTGATGTGATTTGAAAGTTCTTCACATTTAGACATCTCTACAATCCAGAAGCGGTTCTTCTATGGCATCGTTAAAACCTAAGGCACCTTTCGACCTGCAGTCTAAGCAAATACTTTAGGTATGAATTCAACTCTGGAGATTTTGCTGTGTCATCAAAAAACACTAGAGAGTGACAATGATCAGACTGCTCATCACTTACAATCACAGCGAGAGTAAAAGCCTGTTCCCGCCACCAGCAAGATTCTCCCACGCACTGCCCCCTGCAGGCCAGCGGTTGCATAGCGCACTACAATGTGGAAAGGACCCGGGGAGCCAACAACAAGAAACAAGACCACCTCTGGCTGGGAAGAGAGAGAGTGTTAGAGTCTGAAAAGCCACGATTTAACACACATTACAAGAGAACGGTCCCCAGCGACGCCAACATGTCCTAATCACAGAACTAGCTTAGAAGTGGAGTGTAGCTCAACATCGTTCACAGGAAGAAGCAGCAAGGAGATAATAACAGCCTTGAAAGGTCTTACACCATGTTTTATAGATGAGCTCTCACTCCACAGACATAAACAAACTCTGGATAAGAACATGCTGCACTGGAAAAACTGTTTTTTGTTTTTTTGTTTTTCCAGAAGAGAAGACTGCTTTATTACTGATCGGTGAGAAATCAGAAATCATAAGATTTGATGCAATCATCAAACTGATCAAACTGAGTAATCAAATCTGAACCTATTAATTATTCAGCGATTGATTGCAATAAAGCAGGCAGCACTGCGGCATGGTTACAGAGTTAACCATCACTTTACAATAATAAACAATAAAGTTTAGAGTCGATCTGGTCCTGGACGGCCAGTATCCAGGAGGGTGCTGGACACTGGCCATCCAAGGCCAGAGCTGAACATACATGAATACAGGCTTTATATGTTTAATAATAAAGATGTGAATGTATACTCAAATCCTTGTACAGTCATTTGAGGGGACGGTATTTGAATACTGCGGCTAGTGTAGTAGATAACATCATCATCTTCACCCATGGAAGACTAGGGTTCAATTCCCTGGCCATGCAAGCCCACCACACTACACCAATAAAAGTCCTTGGGCAAGACTCCAAACACATTGGTCCACAGAATATAATCTAAGTATTGAGGGTCATCTAGGTGTTTTTTGGCAAATGCAAGACAAGCCTTTGTGTTCTTTTTGGTCAGCAGTGGTTATTGTGAAATCATGTACACTGACCATAACAGAGTCAAGTGAGGCCTGCAGTTTGTTTAGGCTATTTTGTGACCTCCTGAATGAGTCGCTAATGCGCTCCTTATCGTATCGTGATCAATTCTGTTAGCGTTATAACAACATGCTTTTCTAAGCATATTGAGGATACACTGATCAGCTACAGGTTTCATTCCAAACAGTGTGATTAGACTGGTTTAATCAGATGAAGAGCAGCAGATGTTCTTATTGTCACTCAATGAGATCACTGTACTTCTCAATCACTGTACTCAGTATGTGAGAATACTGAATCTGTGGCTACTGATGTTTTTAGTCTGTGATTACATGTATCATAATGAATATTACACATCACGAAAGAAGTCTTTAAATATCGTGATCCAGTATTTTTACCATATCGCCCAGCCTTATTGGCCAGTCCCACAGCCTTAGGAATGACTTTGTAACCCTTTATAATCCAGACTGGCAAATTTCAATGACTCATTTTTAGCTTGATTCACATTGCCAGACAGATTCTCTTTAAGAGAGTTTTAGATTCAATAGGCCTGGCTGTAAGTATGCCTGGGTGTACCTAGTGAAATTGATCCCAGCTGTTAAACAGATTTTGGTTGATTTACTAGCTAAGGGGCAATTCCTTTTTAACCTGGGTGATATAGGTCAAAAGCTGCATTGGACATTTACTATTTACAATTTTATATTAAAATTAGTTAAATGATCTGAAACATTTATATGAAACATGACAGTAGCGAATATTGGGGAATACTTTCTTACAGCACTGTAAATGTTTTTCAAGACTACAAATTATAAATTGGGGCACTTTTGTTCATGCTAAGGATATACCAGTTCTAGTTTAGCTCATAAAAAGCTAAAGAAGGAGGCATCCCTCCAAGGAGACACCTATGACACCTACGAATTTCCCTCAGCTATTTTTTTAATAATAAAATAACATAAAAATCCCAGCACTGTTTTTCGTTTCCTCCTTCTCCGTACCTAACCAATATTTATTCCAGTATGTCTTTCAATGATTAAACATAATTGTTACGACTCTGGTCATAAAATACCTTTTCTGTGTCTACTGCTGCTATCTTGTGTCCTGTTATTGGCCACCAGAGGGAGCTGTAAAGTATCAAAGAGCCTGAGCAAACCACTAGGAGAAAGATCTTTGCTCCTTCCCTTTGACGACTGGGAAGAACATCCTGTTCAGACCAACCCGGCACTTCTCACTTCAGCTCTGTAAGCTTTGTTTTACTTACACATACACTGTTTGGGAATCACTGGTAAACAGTGATTTCCGCAATCAAATACCATCCTCTCAAACAAACCTCCTTGGTCAACAAAATACTCGAGAAAAGGTGCTATCCCTAATTTCCATAACTTGTTATTGATACTCAAATATTAAAAGGTCATAACTTATAAAATAAAAAGCTTATAAAATAATTATAAAAATATAATTATATACAACAATGTTTAAATTTGAATAAGAACTTCTTTGCATTATAATTATTTGAGCAGTTGTTTTCGAGCAGTTGTCATTTCTGCAAATGAATGCTCTAAATTGCAATTTTTTATTTGGAATTTAGGAGAAATGTTGTCCATGATTTATGAAATACAACGCAAATGTTAATTTCCCTAAACACACTGCCTATAAATAGTAAAACCAGAGAAACTGATAATGCAGGGAGGTCTCTTAATTTTTTTGGAGCTGTATATGTATAGCATTGGATAAATGTAATATGTGTAGCTCATCATGACACTTCAATTCAAATAGAAAGGGGCTCTGGACAAGTCATGACCTCTATCCATTCGAACTGACAAGTTGAATCAGTATAAAGAAAATACACATGTAGATATGTCTTTTATTTAATAGTGAGGCTGAGTATTGTTTAACGTTGAACAAGTATGTTCTGTGTTTCTGCACAAGCATGTAGGCCTTTTCCTCCCAGACTGTTGATACTATTAAAAATAGGAGCTCCAGGGCATGCTGGCTAGGCCTCTGTAATATAAAAACAACTGCTCAGAAATCTCTTGATCTTTGCTGGAGGCTACACCGCAGCAGAGCAAGTGAGAGCATACTGCTGTGTTTCCAGAATCCATAAATATTTTATATGATACACATGAATGGCATTTCACAGGATTCCCACAACTGCAGCAATTAGTTCAATGTACAGGAAGTCAATTGTCCTTAAATAATGTGATAAATCTAATATTACAGTTTTCTTTTCTAACAAAGCACTGTTGACATTATGGTGGTCTTAAAAAACCCAGTTACTGATTTCTGAAACATTTGGTACCAGTGATCTGTAAAAGGTGAGTTACCTGTGCTGGTGTTAGCACAGCGTAGCCCCTCCAGCTGAACTGTGGGAACTCCTGCGGGTCGTAGCCGAATCGCACTTGCCTGGCATTTGGAGTGATGCCATTCTCAACCTCAAATTTCAGATGATGAAGGGTGGGCAGATAGAAGTTCAGCTCAGGCCTGTTTCAGATACAAATAAATAAATAAATAAATAAATAAATAATAATAAAAGAATAGTTTCATGGCATTAATCACATATTAAAATGCTACATAGAGTAGGAGTGTACCCTCTGAAAAGAGAATGACCAATGGGAGGAAGTTGGGACCAAACTTGGTAAGACGATTAATTTGCACTAAAAAGGTTAATGTGTTAAAGTTTGCAGATTAATCGTGTGCATTAACGTGTTATTGTTGACAGCACTAAGTGAAACACAACGTGATACGCTGTATTAATACATCCGTAGTGTTTGATTTTTAGTGGTTCTCTTCCTATTACCAACATTTCTTTATCATTATATAAAAAAACAAGTTTCTTTTATGCACAGTACTGTGCAAAGGTTTTAGACACCAAAGAATCTGCATATCTGTGCAGTAGGTGTTTAATAGCTCAGTAAAACACTAATATTAGAATAAATATTAATAACATTCATACAGAAAGTCGTGGATTTACATAATTGTGTTCATTAGAAGTCTAGTATTAGAAGTTTAGTATTATTTAGAGCTCTCCTCAGATCAACACCTGGTTTGGTGGTAATACAGGGCTTATTGATGGTAAATCAGGTGAACTGCTGCTGCTGCTGCTGCTGCTGCTGGAGTTGAACATCCAGGCTGTGCTGGCTGGACTGGGGGGCGTCTAGGAGAAACCTGGAGGAACCGAGCTCACCAACAAGATCTCACTACTTTCTTTCTTCAGAATGAGAAGCTCTTGTTTCTCCTTTTTACTGGATTTATGTTCCCCTGCATCTGTTCTGATGAGATCTGGAGCTTCTACTGTAAAAAACTCTCTTATTGGTTCTTATGGTTTTAAATAATGTGCTTCGGTGGCACTATTGAGGATGGCAGAAGCTGTGTGTGAAAAGAAAGACAAGGTGTGGTGCTGTCACTGCTTACTTTGAGCATGTGCGGCCACGCATGTGTTTTCTACACTTGCACTGGCCGGTTGACTCCTCACAATCACTCGCCACAGCCCCACCTACATCACACTGACAGCCTATCAAAGGGGGGAGATGATGTCACTGTTAGCTCTTTCTTCAGGCAGTGTTTTCAGACAGGATGTTGCTCATACAAGCACAGTCAATCATTAACACTTAAACTGCTACATTCAGAGGGTTTATGCTTCCGATTTCTGGTTTCTGTCGGGATCCTGAGGGTGTGTATGTTTTCTGAAGCAACTGCATGGGTTTATCATTAATCATTACCAATTAAAGCCTACCGAGGTCACTCACCCTGGCAACCAAAATAGTTCTTCTTCTGTAGCAGGAAGTATCCGTCCTTGCATGTACTGCAGGCGTGGCTGCAAACGTTAGGCTTGCAGAAACATTCACCATTATCCTGAAATAGAAACAGACAGTATATCAGGCAAATCCATCCATACCTCAGCCTGAAAGGGTGAGGAGTCAGTCAGCTGCTGAGCGACTGACCAGCTCAGTAGAGCGAGTGAGCAGTTAAACAGATGAAGATGCATGTAAAGGCCAGCAGTGGTCAGCAAGAAGTTACTCAATTTACCCAAAGCCATTCTTCTAATAAACTTTAAATACTTCAAATACTAATACTTTTACTTCTACTCAAGCAAGAATGTGAGGCAAGTAATCTTTTTTTTCCTCAGGTCTATTTTTTGCCTTTTAATTAGAATTTCCATCTCATTTTTGATCAGATCAGGTTTTATCATTTTATTTTATATTACTGGATCCCAAAACTAAAAAAATAAAGCCTAACAAATATCAGTTCCTATGCTGATCAATGCTATATGTACTCAAAAAATGTCATTTGCATTTCTGTTTGAGTTTATTAGTTATGTATTTTATTAGGAAATAGTAAGCGAACCCTTTGGAAATGTGGCCTGATCAGTATCTAGGTCACATGTATAGACAAATTACAATTGGTGACATTCCCAGGCCTGATTTGCTGAGCAAGACCTCATATGTTGTCAAAATAAAACTTGGTGTCTAAACTTTTGCACAGGCCATATTAATGATTTAGATTTTTTTTTACATATATAATGAATGACAGAGTAACTGTGCATTAACACTAAAGGTGAGTTGCATCCAAGTCATGAGGGGCAACTAATCCTACTTAAGGCCACTGATCTGTATTTTACATGAACTTCAGTTCCAAAGCTTGATTTCCAAAGTTTCAAGCCTAGATGTGGACTAGAGTTTCCTCTCAATAGAAAATGTCTAGTCATAATGCTGTAGTCCAGTACTAGTCTAACCTACAAGGTCAGGTTTTCAGACCTGATGCTTTTTTGACTCCTCTAGTCCCTAGTCCCACTTTTACACTATTCCTATATGTTTATGTACACCGATCAGCCATAATATTAACACCACCCGCCTAAAACTGCATAGGTTCCCCTAATGCCACCAAAACAGCTCTGACCTGCCCAGGCATGGACTTCACAAAATCTCTAAAGGTGTCCTGTGGCAACTGGCACCAAGACGATAGCAGCAGGTCCTTTTAGTACTGTAAGTGGTGAGGTGGGGCCTCCATGAGCATCAGTGAGCTCTGAATGACCGTGACCATGACTGTCACCGGTTGACTGGTTGTTCTTTCTTCAAGCACTTTTGGTAGGTACTGACCACTGCGTACCAGGAACACTCCACAAGACCTGCCTGATGTTCTGACCCAGTCCTTGTCTAGCCATCACAGTCTGGTTCATGCCAAAATGCCTGACTGACTGATCACTTGCTGCCTACATCTTGACAGATGTAGCCACTGTAGATGAACATAATCAGTGTTTTTCAGCTAATGCTAATGTTATGGCTGACATGTGTATTGACTCTTGTACGTCACCACCACATAAAAACCTTGTATCTCCATTTTTTTACCATTTCCCACTTTTTGACATAACGTGAATCTGGCTGTAGTTCTTAACATTGCATCAGAATTTCATGATGAATAGACCAATGGAAATGCTCCAAAATGATTTGGTATAAAGTCTTATCACATTGACTTCCATTGAAAGTGACGAAGGTTTTTTCCTCTTCCTGTAAAGTTTTTTTGGAGACACTAATGATGTAAAAGATTGGTTAATGGTTGCTAAATATCTGGCAAACACTCACCTCCTCACACTCCCCCACACCACTCTGAGTGCCTTTAACCTCGCACATGCACTCTGAGAAGAAAGAAGAAGAAACAGCCATCAAAAAAAAAGTGGTTGACCATTTTCAGAACTGAACACTGCAGATCATAAAAGAAAAACACTGACATTCCCTGGCATTCCCTGAATCCTACAAGATCTTACAGAGTCATATTAGAGTATTAAGCAGCTCAAGTGGAAATAATGACCTACAGGGCCTGTTCCTTTGCAACTTCTGGCATTGTGCTTAACGTCTCTCTAGTCCATCTAGTAATACATATATATGGCCTTTGTCCAGAGAATGTCCTCACACACCACAGGTAAAAAAAAAAAAGACATACTTTCTGGTCCGCTGCAAAACCAGCGCAAAAAGTAAAGTACAAGAGAGGTGTGGAGAACATCTGCAGGGATGTTCAAAAGCAGCGGAAGGACAAGGTTACAAAAAACAGAAAAGACGAGGAGAGAATGATGGGGTGGTAAGGTGGGGTTTGATGAATAGGCTCTGATTACCTGAGCTGCCTGTCTTTTCAAAGAAAGAAAGAAAAAAAAAGCACAAAGCAGCAATCCCGCAGGCTTCGCATCAAAGAGAAGAGTGAGCCATGCTTTACAGTCAGGTAAGGCTAAACCATTATAGACTCTTCTTCAAACCTTCAGCGGCAGAGCGAGCCGCAGTAGATAACATTCTTGCTGCAACTCTATATAACTGGACAAAAGATGCTCTCTTGGTCCCAGCTTGAGAAGATCCGACGTATCTGGCATCGCATGGCGAGCACAGATGGATATTTTACTGCTTTAAAAGCTGCCATTATTTGAGAACCCTGATCAGTGATCATAGTAATGGGCCAGATTCTGACATGGCCAAATCAGGCTATGATGAAGCTGTAGGAGCAGCAGAAGCTCCAATCAGCAGTAAAACCATATTGCGTGAATAAAAGCATCATCATATATATGCCTACAGTTCTGTGCAGATGTATTAGGCACCTAAGCACAGGATTTAAGACCATGTCTCTCAGCAGTAAGAGAACTGCAGAAGCTCCCAGACCTCATTAGAACAGAAATACAGTAAAGGTGAGATCTTGTGAGCTAGTCTGAAGAACAGAGCTTGGTTCTTCCAGGTTTCTCCTGGGTGCCCCCGTCCAGCCATTTACCATCATTAAGCACTGATTTACCAAACCAGGTGTTGGAGGAGAACTCTAAATAACACTAGACTCCATGAGGAGAACTTTGGAGATGTTCTAATGTATACAGTGATGGAGAACCACCACCACTTTCTGTAGGAATGTTATGAATATTTATTCTAATATCAGTGTTTTACTGTGGAAATAAAGTATTTAATGACCAGCTGCAAACAACTTCTGCAAAGTACACTGTTGGTAGGTAGGTAGGTTGGTAAGTAGGTCAGTAATAGGTAGGTTGGTAAGTAGGTAGGTAGGTTGGTAAGTAGGCCTGTAAGTATGTAGGTAGGTAGGTTGGTAAATAGGCCTGTAAGTATGTAGGTAGATATGTTGGTAAGTAGGTCAGTATGTAGGTAGGTTGGTAAATAGGCTTGTAAGTATGTAGGTAGGTAGGTTGGTAAGTAGGTCAGTATGTAGGTAGGTAGGTCGGTAAGTAGGTCAGTATGTAGGTAGGTAGGTAAGTAAGTCAGTATTTAGGTTGGTATGTAGGTCAGTATGTAGGTATATAGGTTGGTAAGTAGGTCGGTATGTAGGTAGGTAGGTTGGTAAGTAGGTCAGTATGTAGGTAGATAGGTTGGTAAGTAGGTCATTATGTAGGTAGGTAGGTTGGTAAGTAGGTCAGTATGTTGATAGGTAAGTCAGTATGTAGGTAGGTAGGTCGGTACATAGGTCAGTATGTAGGTACGTAGGTCGATAAGTAGGTCAGTATGTAGGTAGGTAAGTTGGTAAGTAGGTCAGTATGTAGGTTGGTAGGTTGGTAAGTAGGTCAGTATGTAGGTAGATAGGTCAGTATGTAGGTTGGTAGGTTGGTAAATAGGACAATATGTAGGTTGGTAAGTAGGCCAGTATGTATGTAGATAGGTCGGTAAGTAGGTCAGTATGTAGGTTGGTAAGTCAGTATGTAGGTAGGTAGGTCAGTAAGTAGGTCAGTATATAGGTTGGTAAGTAGGTCAGTATGTAGGTTGGTAAGTCAGTATGTAGGTAGGTAGGTCAGTAAGTAGGTCAATATGTGGGTTGGTAAGTCAGTATGTAGGTAGGTAGGTTGGTAAGTAGGTCAGTATGTAGGTAGATAGGTCGGTAAGTAGGTCAGTATATAGGTTGGTAAGTAGGTCAGTATGTGGGTTGGTAAGTCAGTATGTAGGTAGGTAGGTTGGTAAGTAGGTCAGTATGTAGGTAGGTAGGTTGGTAAGTAGGTCAGTATGTAGGTAGATAGGTCGGTAAGTAGGTCAGTATGTAGGTTGGTAAGTCAGTATGTAGGTAGGTAGGTTGGTAAGTAGGTCAGTATGTAGGTAGATAGGTCGGTAAGTAGGTCAGTATGTAGGTTGGTAAGTCAGTATGTAGGTAGGTAGGTCGGTAAGTAGGTCAGTATGTGGGTTGGTAGGTAGTTTGGTAGTTGTTCCAGAGAGTCAATCAAACATATCCTGCTGCTTCACCTCAGTCTGTCTGAATGTTAGCAGCATAGTGCTCAACACAGTCAGCTATGGCCCAAGAGGTCACAGGTTCAAGCCCAGCTGTTGTCTACTGACACCATGGTTTTGTCTAGAGCACTTATCCTAAAATTCCTGTCACTGCAGTTGGTGGATTCAAGCTGCCTTGACTACTAAGTGCATTGCACTAAGTGCAAATCAACATATCTAATGCACACAAACAAACATGTACAGACACATTACTAACTCTGCATCCTGTATTCCACAAGAAAGGGAACTCTTTATTATGAATATATGAAATTCTGTTAAAAAATCCTTTTTTTCAGACAATAATTGCTTATATTGCTTATTTATTGCAGCACATACTTTGGCCTTGTCCTCAACCCAGACTTTAAAACCTCTCAACTAGAATAACATGCTAAAAAGTGATCAATTCAAAAATATCATTATTTAAAGCAGTTACAAAATGTATTATGTACATTCATATTTATACAACTTTAGCATATTCTGAATGATATATTACTAAAATACTGCAGAGAGAGAGAGAGAGAGAGACAAGGAGAGAGAGAGAGAAAGAGAGAGAGAGAGAGAGAGAGAGAGGGAGAGAGAGGGAGAGAGAGAGACAAAATGCTAACCCAGAAGGTTGTGGATTAAAAAAAGCTTCAAATAAGATTCAGATTCCCCCGCATGCCACACCTCTCGGACGTTGAGAAAGACTGGAATCCATCCACATATTTCTCCTCTCCGCTTTTATCATGTCATTCGGGTGCCAGAGGAATATGACTAGCTGCTGAAAGTCTGAGTTATGATGACAGATGGGTGGCTCCTGCAGCACTTTCAAAATCAACTACAGGCTCGCTGTGAGCAGACAGACAGAGAAACCTGATCCATATAAATCACATTCATACACTGTACCTCTCACTCTCCCCCACCCCCTCTCTCTCTCTCACTCACTCTCTCTATCTATCTCACTCTTACAACACTGATAATAAATTAAGAGGCATTATGTCACAACAGTCACAGCTGATTCTGAGCACTCGTGAGTAAGCAAATGAAAGCATATGTGTACTGCAGAAACACTGGGATATACTCTATACTGCTACACTACTTACTACACTACGGTATAGCTGTCTACAGTGTTTTCATGTGTGTTATTTTTACTTGGAAATATCCATCCATGCAGTAAAGAGCAAGCTAATGCAGTAAACACTAAATAGTATGCTAGCTGCAAGGGCCTCGCTTAAAGGGCCTCGCTTAAAGCTAACATGCCAGCAGTAGTAGTTGTCGTGTTTTTTTTTTTTTGGTCTTTCCCTACAGTAGAGGGAAGTGCAAAACAAATTTACAAAAATGAAAAAAAATGTACAAGCTGTGAAACACTTTTACCAACCCAAAAGACTTTTACAAACGGTGAATCAGACAGGAAAGGTAAGTACAATACACAGGAAGTGCTGCTAATGCGTCAGTCAAACTGCTCCGCGGGGAGCAATGTTTTTAAACTAAGTTTTGTCCACTTTATGGGAGTCATTTTAGCCAGTTGGCACACTTTTGTTTTTTGTGTGTTTGAAATTGTTTTAAATTACCCTCCTAACTCCATTCACATCCCAGCAAAGCGGTTTGATTGACACATCAGGAGCACTTCCTGTGTATTGTACCTATACTTTCCTACACTTCACATTTGCTGTTTGTAAAAGTGATTTGGCTGTTTGTAAAAGTGGTTTGGCCGTTCGTAAAAAGTGGTTTGGCTGTTTGTAAAAAAGTGTTTTGGTTGTTTGTAAAAGTGGTTTGGCCGTTTGTAAAAGTGTTTTGGCCGTTTGTAAAAGTGGTTTGGCCGATTATAAAAGTGTTTTGGTTGGTTGTAAAATTGTTTTGGTTGGTTGTAAAAGTGGTTTGGCCGGATGTAAAAGTGTTTTGGCTGTTTGTAAAAGTGTTTTGGCCATTTGTAAAAGTGATTTGGCTGTTTGTAAAAGTGATTTGGCTGTTTGTAAAAGTGGTTTGGCCGTTTGTAAAAGTGATTTGGCTGTTTGTAAAAGTCATTTGGCTGTTTGTAAAAGTGGTTTGGCCGTTTGTAAAAGTGATTTGGCTGTTTGTAAAAGTCATTTGGCTGTTTGTAAAAGTGGTTTGGCCGTTTGTAAAAGTGGTTTGGCCGGTTGTAAAAGTGTTTTGTAAAAGTGGTTTGGCCGTTTGTAAAAGTGGTTTGTAAAAGTGGTTTGGTCGTTTGTAAAAGTGGTTTGTAAAAGTGGTTTGGCCGGATGTAAAAGTGTTTTGGCGGTTTTTAAAAGTGGTTTGGCCGGATGTAAAAGTGTTTTGGCCATTTGTAAAAGTGATTTGGCTGTTTGTAAAAGTGATTTGGCTGTTTGTAAAAGTGGTTTGGCCGTTTGTAAAAGTGGTTTGGCCGTTTGTAAAAGTGGTTTGTAAAAGTGGTTTGGCCGTTTGTAAAAGTGGTTTGGCCGTTTGTAAAAGTGTTTTGTAAAAGTGGTTTGGCTGTTTGTAAAAGTGGTTTGGCCGTTTGTAAAAGTGTTTTGTAAAAGTGGTTTGGCCGGTTGTAAAAGTGTTTTGTAAAAGTGGTTTGGCCGTTTGTAAAAGTGGTTTGGCCGTTTGTAAAAGTGGTTTGGCCATTTGTAAAAGTGGTTTGGCTGGCTGTAAAAGTGTTTTGCGCTGGTAAAAGTGTTTCACAGCTTGTAAATGTGTTTTTATTTTTGTAAACTTGTTTTGGCCTTCTCAGCCACCGCACTCCCCAGAATAAATACACACAAAAAAGCAAACAACAGGTAATTCAATTAGAATTAGGAAAATAAAGTAAAATAGAGTGAATTTAAGTAGAATTTCCGAGATGATGATGATGGTGGTGGTGCTGCCACTGTATCTAGTCTAGCCAACAGGCACAGCCAGTACGAATAAAATGATCTGGAAGGAGATGTGAGACGTACCAACACAACCGCTTGGGTTTTCACGGGCCAGGTTCCAGTAGAGAGGTTTACAGCGCTCACACTCTGCTCCCTCTACATATGGCAGGCAGATACAGGAATCCTATAACACACATACCCACACCACTTCATTTACATTACACAGTCACATGCTCCACTTCTTGTTCACAGATAAATATCTATTATATGATATTCTGGGCATTCTGCTATGAACAATAGCAGGGTCAATCCAAATGCCTCCCTCTTGCACTACACAACACTGTTCACAAAAGATCAGATGTGATTTCTCTGGATTTGCGACACACACATCCAAACATTCATAAGCCTGCATTGCTGCAAGTCTTTAAGCATGCTCAAAAAATGCTTCTTTGAAAAACTGCCATAGAAAAATAACACTCTTGGTGAGTGTGAGAAACATTTACACCAAGTAAAGACTCTTTAGACCTTAAAATGTCCTTCCCATTTACTCATCTCCATTAGAAACCAGGTTATTTATGGAACCAAAAGTGGTTCTTCTACGGCATTTCTCAAAGAGCATGGTAGATGTTCATCTAAATGTCTTCTGTGTGAAGAAGCTTTCACTTGATGTAAAGGTTCTTTACCAATTCGAAGGTTCTTCACCCTCTCTCCACACATCTCTTCTACCAAAAAAATCTTTATGGAACCAAAAGACTAAAAGTCAAATCTGGACCTTGGCTGGAAACTGTATTCAAGGTCCAGATTTGAAGACCTCTGTTCTAAGGCATTGATCAAAGATCCTTAGAACCTTTACCTTTACCTGCCACTGTTGGTGGTTCCCAACTGATGGGACAGTGGTGGCTCAGCGGTTAGAGCTCCAGGGTATTGATGATAGTGTTGTGGGTTCGATGGCAGGGCTCGACAAGCTGCCACTGTTGGTGGTTCCCAACTGATGGGACAGTGGTGGCTCAGTGGTTACAGCTCCAGGGTATTGAGCACAGGGTTGTGGGTTCGATACCCATGCTCGGCAAGCTGCCACTGTTGAGCCTTTGACCCTCCCTGGGCCCTGGAGTTGGCTGCCCACCGCTCTGGGGGTGTGTGTGTTCACTACCACAGATGGGTCAAATGTGGAGGATACACTTTGCTGTGCTTAGTGCAGTGACAGATACCTTTACCTTTGAGGCCCTGCACATTTGAAAGTTTTCCTGCTCTAACACACTACCTGCAACTTAGGAATTAGCTAGATCAGGTGTGTTAAGAGGAGGGTAAACCCTAAAATGTGTAGGGCAAGGGTTCCTCCAGGACCAGGGTTGGGAACCACTATTGTATGTCATCAGTTAAAGAAATAAATGATGGGTTTCCAGAAACTGTGCACTCTTTAGGATCCGTCGCCTTTCCAGAATTCATGAAAACAAGTCTCAGTAGGTGGCAGCCATGTTTAACAAGCTGTTTGGGTGTGACATACCGTAGTTGGGTCTTTAGCAGTGATTTCGGATCCTGCTGGATTGCATGAGAAGTTGCTGGAGCCTGAGAAGAATATGAAAAATCAAAACACACAGCCTACAAGTGAGTGAGGAGAAAATCTGCTGTACTCAGGTTTGCTCATGTGTGGTATGTATTCAGCCTAAACGACAGTGTTTGTTTAGTACGACTGGGTTAAGGCAAAGGTGGACTAGCAGTAGTCATGCAAGGAAAACATCTTTGCTCCACTTAAACTCCTTTCAGTCAAAAGTGTGGAAGGAATTTTTTTAGGTGTATGGACGAAGGTACATGTGGCAACAAGACTTTATTACAATAGGCCTCTGAGGACCTCCTCAGATTATAGCCAGGGGCATGTGGTAAACAGAACTGCTCCAAAAGCGTTGTCTTCTAGTTGTTTTCTCTATGAATTATGAGGTTCTTCAGAAGTGGCAATAAGAATACTGACTTACAATCATGTAAAATAACAATTAAGACACCCCATGAAAACCTGCAGGTAATACAATGCATACAACTGAGGAAAGGTCTTTAAAAATCATTTGTGAAGACACTGTCTGATAATTTATTTAAAACAAAGTCCTAATCATAGAAAACGTCTAAGTTCAACGTCCTCATTTGTTCACACGGCTTTAAGCAACCTGTCCAAAATAGCTTGTACAAATTAAGCTATGTTGCTGTGATTGTAACAGAGCACAGTACGGGTAGCTTTAATAATGCAACATAAAATCAACATTAAAAAAGAAGAAATTGCCCCTTATTTGGGATTGACAAAATGTACACGATTTCTGAGCTACTGAGGTAGAGCTACAGACCTCAATCGCTGCCCTTACCAAAGCAATCAGGGAATATCTGGTCTTCTACTAGGCAGCGGTCACACCTCTGTCCAGTCACTTCAGGCCTACACACACACTGACCAGTTGTTGGGTCACAAGGTTCTTCAAGTGAACCCTCCAAAGAACACGAACATGCTGGACAGAATAGACCGGGATGTCATTCTCATTCAGACAGTTACAGTATATTTTGCTTGACAAATGCTAGAAATGTCTGTATAATGGCTAGAAATAAAATCACAACCAATGTTATGGAAAAACCCTGTCCATTTGATGTTTTTTACATGGTGTTAAAATGTTATGATGAATGGACCAATAGAAATGCTCTAGATATTAAGAATACCAGCACATACATCTGCAGGCAGGGTATCCGTAGTATCCTGCAGCACACTGCTTACACTGAAGTCCAGCAAAGTTGGAACGACAACGACACTGACCATTCGGGCCACATGACCGGTCAGCCACTCCTGCTCCATCACAGCGGCACTCTGAGGAGAGAAAGAAATGAAATGTTAGGCTTAATTCAGCTCTTTTGAGCCAGTAGTCAATACCCCATAACTTCTTTACTTTCATAACTACATTACTGTTATAATTACCATCAGTGTCATAGGCCCTAGAATAGGACCCTGTGGAACTCTGCAAGATATTTACATTTACATTTATATTTACGGCATTTAGCAGACACTCTTATCCAGAGCGACTTACAAGGTTACCTGTATTACAGAGGAGGGCTAATGCAGTGTTAGGAGTCTTGCCCAAGGACTCTTATTGATGTAGTGCAGCACAATCACCCAGACCGGGATTCCCACATAGTGTGGTAGCTCAGTGGCCGGTAGTGGTGTTATCTGTTGCGCCACACCAACCACCAAGATATGCTAAAGTAAACTGGTACCAATCAATTCACAACAGTTTCTGCATAAAGATTAAAAACTAAGTAATACATCTAGGGTTCAGAGGTTAATTTAAATCATATTAGAACCCACTGAATCCTACATTTAGAGAAGAAATGTACAGTGTTAGCCCCACATTGCCATTGGCCAAAGTAGCTAGAGTTTGATACCAATGGACAAAGCAAATGGCCACAATATACAGTACTCTGCATTGGTTTAGGCACCGGTGGAATTTAGAAATATAGGCTGCTTATCTGGTGTTTTTTTTTACTAAAAAACACTAATATTAAAAAAAACCCCACTAATAATAACAGTCCTACAGAAAGTGGAGGTGTTTCTCCATCACTGTGTTCATCATTAGAACATCTCCAGAGTTCTCCTCTCTCATGGAGTCTAGTGTTATTTAGAGTTCTCCTCAGATCAACACCTGGTTTGGTGGTAAATCAGGACTTAATGATGGTAAATCAGGTGAGCTGCTGCTACTGCTGCTGCTGCTGATGGAGTTGAACACATCCTCCACGCTGTGCTGGCTGGACTGGGGAGGGGGCGTCAAGGAGAAACCTGGAGGAACCGAGCTCTGTTCTTCAGACTAGCTCACAGACAAGATCTCACTACTTTCTTCAGAATGAGAAGCTCTTGTTCCTAACCTCTTCCCATCTGTCCTAATGGGATCTGGAGTTTCTACAGTAAAAACTCTCTCAGAAATGCTTTAGATAATGTGCTTAGGTGCTTATAATGTTTGTACAGCACTGTATATTTTTAAATACAGCTTTTATATTAAATCAAATCTATCTAATAATTAAATAAAACTGTGAACCATACAGCCATACAGAACATGATACACGTCACAAGAAACTGGTGAGGAAGAAAATACACTGCTATTACCAGAGCAATAGGGGAAGCTTTGGTCTCCTGACATGCAGCGGTCACACCTCTGTCCAGTCACTCCAGGCCTACAGACACACTGACCAGTCCTGTAGTCACACGTCTGTTCACGTGAGCCTTCACGTGAACACTGGCAAGCTGGAAAAAAGCCAAGATGCCATGATTTAGACAGTGATGGTCTAAACGGGTTTCAACAACCATCCATACCAACATCCACATAAATATTAGGAATGGCAGCACATACCTGTGCAGGTTGGGTATCCGTAGTATCCTGAGGCACACTGCTCACACCGAAGTCCTGCAAAGTTGGAACGACATCGACACTGACCATTTGGGCCACATGATCGGTCAGCCACCCCAGCACCATCACAACGGCACTCTGAGGACAGAAAAAAAAGGTCAGTTTGACTCATTTGTATTTTCTATTAAGATCTAAAGATGAAACAATGGTATTTATAAAACATTGTACAAGTCAAAATCCTTACATGTCTAAATGGGCAACTTTACAGGAAAAGGAAAAGGGATTCCTCTTAACTTTTTAAATGGAAGTCAATGTAAAATGATTTTACTGAATTGTGGAGTTATTTCTGTTGGTGCATTCATTATGAATTTTGATATAATCAAAAGAACAACTGCCAGGTTCATATTATGTCAAAAAGTGATAACCAATAATAACTGAGGTTTTTGTATGACAATGAACCACTTTTGGTTCAATAAGGTATCAAAAATCTACACTCTTAAAAATAAAGGTACTTCAGATGAGTCTTTGCAATGCCAAGAAAAGAACCACGGTAGGTGAGTATGAAGAACCTTTACCTTACATTATGTGAAGGTTCCCCTATTAAGGGCCCTATTTTAGCGATCTTCAAGCGAACCTCACACCGCGCAGCTTGATTTAGGGCGTTTCGGCGTGTCTTTGCTATCATATTGACGGGAAAAGTACAACTTGCTCGGCTCAAAATGGCATGTACTAAGTCTCTTAATTAATCATGGGTGTGTTTTGGGCGTAACATGAAATAAACCAATCAGAGTGTCGCTCGCCGTTCCCTTTAGGAGCCAGGTGCGGTCTGACTTTGGCAGGTTGCTATTTCAATATTGTAAAGCGGGGTGTATGAAGTGTTGGGCTGCACACGCCTGTATTCACAATTCACTGCCAAGATAGCAACGAACGTCTGACTGTTGACGTCTGCCTAGGCTGTGTTGAGTCAGTGGAGCTCCTGTGTTTTCAGTTGCCAAGATACACAGCAATAGACACCAGAAATTCACCTGAACACCCCTCATTTTGAGACCACCGCGCCCATCGGTGTAGATATATTCGCAAGCAGCGCTGCTTTTTAAACGACACAGGCGTGAAAATAGACATGGTGTGAGATAGGAATGAGCATTGCGACGGGTCTTGTGCAGGGTGTAAGATAGGGCCCAGTCTGTTATACAAGATACAATTATAGCATTCACAAAGACGTTGGCAGCCTCTGCTGTTAAGTATAGCTTTAGGTGTCCAAAATTGGCTAGATTCAATAGATTTGATAGAACTGGCCATCTTTTTGACAAGCTTTTGATCATTCCAAGGAATTTAAAATCAGACCCAACCCTGAGCTTTTCTGTAGTCCGTAATAACAAAGTCTGTAAATTGGTCTGTAAATAACAATAACCAGAGCAGTACTGAAGTTATTACACTGCCATTACCCAAGCAATTGGGGAATCTCTGGCCTCCTGCAATGCAGCGGTCACACCTCTGTCCAGTCACTCCAGGTCTACAGACACACTGACCAGTCCTCGGTTCACATATCTCTTCACGTGAGCCTTCAAGCGAACACTGGCAAGCTGCGAAATAGAGTGACCGCATCATCCTTACCGTTAATGTAAAATTACAAAGTAAAAATACGTAATCATATATAATCTTTATATAAAAATACCAGCACGTACGTCTGCAGGCTGGATATCCGTAGTATCCCGAGGCACACTGCTCACAGCGCGGTCCAGCAAAGTTGGAACGACATCGACACTGACCATTCGGGCCACACGACCGATCAGCCACCCCAAGACCATCACAGCGGCACTCTGAGGAGAGAAAGAAGTGTCATACTAAAAGATAAACCGGGTTCATATTTTCTATTGAGTTCTAATGATGGTCAGGGTGATTTACACAACACTGCAGTCAAAAACCCTGTATCTCTGAACTGGCAGCTTTACAGGGGAAGGAAAAACCTTTGGAAGTTTATACCAGCACATACCTCTGCAGGTTGGGTAGCCATAGTATCCTGAGGCACACTGGTCACACCGCAGTCCAGCAAAGTTGGAACGACAACGACACTGACCATTCGGGCCACACGTCTGGTCGGCCACCCCCAGCCCGTCACAACGGCACTCTGAGGTGGGAAAGAAATCGGTTTGATTTAATCTGGTTTTACAGCCGGTCAGTTTAATATTCAACTAAAATCAACCAAAAATAATTTCCTTTAGATGATTAGATGTTTCGCGACATTACGTAATGTGAGCCATTCTTCTGATCTCAAATGTTCAAAATATTTGAGCATTTTTGGAGATCACATTCAATGAATCTATTGATTTCATAACAGCGCCTCCCCAGAAAGTGAGACCATGTTGATACATTGTTGATTTTTGATCATAATCATAATTTGATGGATCAACGGTAGAGTATCAATGAAAGGTAACAGTTCCGAATGTTGGCAGCAGTGACACTGAATATACGTCAAGTTATAGTTGACTGAGAGATCCTGTGACAGAGGACCCACAGGCTCACTCTGGCAATTCCAACAGACCCAAACAGACGTTCGCAGCTAACTGCTGTCTCTGAGGTAAGGAGAAAACCTTTTCATAATTCCTAAAAATGATTATTAGTAATACAATCTCTGGTTGTGACTGATTGTAGCCAGCTAATGCTCATAACTTCACATAACTCACATAACGTCAGGCTATCCCAACCTACGAACTGGAAAGGATACCCATACCCCACATTGCAGACTGCCGAAATATTAAAAAGACCAGCACGTACCTCTGCAGGCTGGGTATCCGTAGTATCCTTCAGCACACTGTTCACAGCGCGGTCCAGCAAAGTTGAACCGACAACGACACTGACCATTCGGGCCACACGACTGGTCAGCAACCCCTGGGCCATCGCACCGGCATGCTGAGGAGGGAGACAATCCTCATACTGACATCAAATCAAACCGCTTCACTTTGGTTGATGTCTGGTCACTTTCACACAGGTTATCTTTTCCTTTTGGCTTAAATAAGTTCTGTTTAATTAATTAATTGTTTTATTCAATATTGTTACAAAGCAGCATGTACATGACATAAAAGCACTGCCTAATGAAATGTGGTGTATATTTCAGTTAAGCTTATTATTGAGCTCATAAAATTATTAAGCAAGTTTTCAAGTGTGATGCATAGAATTCTGATCATATAGACTGAGCTATAGATTGATCAGCCATAACATTAGCACCACTAGCCTAATATTGAGTATGTCCCCTTGTGCCACCACAACAGATCTGACCATCGAGGCATGGACTCGGTATGTGGTACCAAGACGTTAGCAGGCTGTAAGATGGGGCCTCACTGACGTCGGTTCACTGGTTGCCCTTTCTTGAAGCACTTTTGGTAGGTACTGACCACTGCACACCAGGAATGCCCCACAAGACCTGCCTGATGTTTTGGAGATGTTCTGGCCTCCAGTCGTCTAGCCATCACAGTCTAGATCTTGTGAAAGTGGCTCAGATTGTTACGCTTCAATAACTGACTGTTCACCTGCTGTCTGGTCTATCCAACCCCATGTCGACTCCACTGCACTGCTGAAGTCAGGTGGTGCTAATATTATGGGTGATCGGTGCAGTTCCTCTTTTAAAAACAATCGTGATCAAATGAATCACTCCCATTACCAAAGCAATAGGGGAACCTCTGGTCTCCTGCAATGCAGCGGTCACACCTCTGTCCAGTCACTCCAGGTCTACAGACACACTGACCAGTCTTCGAGTCGCATGCCGCTTCAGATGAGCCTTCACGTGAACACTGGCAAGCTGGAAATAAGCAGAGAAGTCATCAACCAGCCGGAGACGAGTGACACTCTCACAGGTCTCGACTGATGTGGGCGAAGTCTAACAGGTTCTACATATAAAATAAATACCAGCACGTACGTCTGCAGGCTGGGTATCCGTAGAACCCTGAAGCACACTGCTCACACTGAAGACCAGCAAAATTGGCACGACAGCGACACTGACCCTCTGGACCACACGTCTGGTCAGCCACCCCTGAACCATCACAGCGGCATTCTGGGTAGAGAAACAAACTTAGCTGATTCAGTCTGCTGATTCACGTATGAGAATCGGTTCATTCAGCAAAACACTAGGCCTGAGCCCGAGTGTCCCCTGCCCCCACTAACGTTCTAGACCTGACCACGCTTACATCATCAAGATGTGGCTTTTTGGGTTGAAGATAAGCATCACCCTCCCAATCTGGACTGCGTACAGAACTTTATTTACTGGGATGTTTATGTGGAGTTGTTTGGGAGAGCTGACACACGGATTTAGCAGTAATGCAACACAGCGATGCCCTGTTAATCAAGCTGCACGCATAAGAAGATTTTACAGACATCATGTTTGCGGATAGCAATCAGACTAGACTTAAACTGTGCCTAAGTCCAATGAAGCAGGCTTTGTGGGGGAAACATGCTCAGGCACTAATGTAAGTGCACCCTTTATTAAGGTAAAGATGCATGTATTTGAACTGTACTGCAATTTATCCATCTGTGGTAGTGAACACACACACACACACACACATACACAGAGCAGTGGGCAGCCAACTCCAGCACCCAGGGAGCAGAGAGGGTGAAGGGCCTTGCTCAAGGGCCCAACAGTGGCAGCTTGGCGAGCCCAGGTATAAAATCCACAACCCTGTCATCAACAGCCTGGAGCTCTAACCACTGAGCCACCACTGCTCCACCACTGCCACACCACTACACAGTACCACAGTAGAACTATACTTATGAAGTCCCTAAAGATGCTTCAGTAATTGGAAAGGAACCTGAACATCTATCTGGTTTGGTCATTTTTATCAATAATTTATAAATAGGTCTGATCAGGGTAGGACGGGTTATGTCCCTTTTTGAGTCTTGGTTCCTCCCAAGGTTTCTTCCTCCAGCTTGCCACTTGCCACTGTCGCCGTTGGCCTGCTCACTGGGGCTCTTTGATCCTTCATGTCTTACGTTATTTCTTTTTTTTGTTTCTGTCTTTTATTAAATTATGTAAAGCTGCTTTGTGACGACAACAGTTGTAAAAAGATATACAAATAAATCTGACTTGACTTGACTTGACATCCTTTACAGTGAAGGTTCTTTAGGCCTTTAAAGGCCATAAGCCTTCTTCACACTCCAGCCACATCTATATCACAAACATGGGTCTTCTATGGCTCTATCGCTCAAAGAACCCTTTGCAGTGCTGTTATTTCTAATGGACTCCGGAAAATGTCAGACAATCACGTCCAGCCGTTATCTGGAGTTACCATTTTGCATATGTAGCGTACCAACTCATCCATAATGAGGTCATCAACACATCCACTGTGAGTTCTTCGCATAATTACCTGCTCTATTAACACAGGCTTAGGCTCACTCAGACATTAACCGGACTTTGCATTCACACATAAGGCTCCTCAAGATAATGTCCGGAAAGGTTCTGGGTTACTGTGCATGTCTGAAGCTGTTATTACATACGAACTCTGGAAAATCTCCAGAGAATCAGGTCCAGAAATGACCTGGAGTTGTCTTTTCACACATGTAGCTTATAACTGGAGATTATCCTTGTTATTATCCTATGTCATTATCCTTGTTCTGAGTGGTTTGGGCAAGGGGTGGCACCAGTGTTGCAAGGCATGCCATGACCCAATGTGAATTCTCTGGAAAATTAACTGCTTATTTACAAATTGGCTCACTCGGACATTACCCAGGCTTTGTATTAAGGGGCTGGCAGGATTAAGGCCCGGTAAAGGCTCGAAAGGGCCTTGAGAGTGCACACTTACCCTAAAGGTCCACAAATCTCTATAGTTTAGTATTTACTTTTGTGTAATTCGATAAATAATGTGTAAAGGGTAAATAATAATGGGTCGGGTCAGGTGTGTTAAAGCAGAGAAATTACATTAACTTGGTCAGTCGGACCGGACCACTCACCCCGGCAGTAAGGGAAGTAGTAGTAGCCCACACAACAGCGGTCACACCGCTCGCCTGTAACCTCGGGACGGCATAAACAGCGGCCAGAAGCGCTGCAGACCTCTGGAACTGTGCCTCTCTGGTCGCATTCGCATGCTGCAGGACGACAAACAGACTTCATTATTGACTCTTAACCATCATCTCCATTCCCATCATCATCATCCCATCCAATGCAAATGGAACTAAGCGGACAAAAGTATTGGGACATCTGCTTGTTCATTGTTTCTTCCAAAATTAGAGACCTATCTCCAGAACTGCGTAGCGCTGCGTAACCCGAGTCACATTGTACTCTACCGCCTCAGTCCACATGCTTCTTTACCTTCACATGCTGCTTCTGGATCTCTCAGCCTGTCAATGAATGCAAGTGCACAGCTGTCCATGAGGGGGCGCTCAAAGTGTGATCTCATACATGCAATCATAGCTGAAAGAATTTCGAGGCGAAGCAGAGATCCAACGGGTGCCAGACGTGAGAGAGGATAGGGTACGTGGAGCAGTCGCTCAAGCTTTAGCTCTCCAGGTTTCTCAGACTTGAAATGCGGGCAGAGCCATGTTAGCCTCGTGATTGGTCAAGGGAATGCTAACGCAATCCTGGCCTACATTTAGGACCGCCCTTTTTACAAGGAGAGTAGGGCAACAGATAGAACATATACATAGAAAGAGAGAGAGAGAGAGAGAGAGAGAGAGAGAGAGAGAGAGAGAGAGAGAGAGAGAGAGAGTGCAATAACAGAAATAGAGGCGGATAAAGATTAAAAGAGAGAGAGCAAGA
This sequence comes from Salminus brasiliensis, assembly GCF_030463535.1. Lineage (NCBI taxonomy): Eukaryota > Metazoa > Chordata > Actinopteri > Characiformes > Bryconidae > Salminus > Salminus brasiliensis. The sequence continues at coordinate 8,172,320 of NC_132886.1, forward strand.
TACACAGGTATAGATAGAGAGAGAGTATGAGAGAAAGTGAGAGAGCAATAATAGAGGCAGATAAAGATAGTGGCAGATAGAAATAGAGGCAGATAAAGATAGAAAAAGAGACAGAAATAGAGGCAGATGTAGTGGCAGACAGAGAAAGAGAGAGTGAGAGCGAGAGTGCAATAATAGAAATAGAGGCGGATAAAGATAGTGTCAGATAGCAGCAGAGGCAGATAGAGATAGGGACAGAGTCAGACCGAGAGAGAGACAGTGGCAGATAAAGATAGAAAGACAGACAGAAATAGAGGCAGATAAAGATAAAAAGAGGCAGAGAGCAAGATACACAGAGATTGAGAGCGAGAGATAGAGGCATAGAGAGAAACAAAAATAAAGAGACATAGGCAGATGAAGATAGAGAGGCAGACATAAATAGAAGCAGAAAAAGACAGAAAGAGAGAGAGAGACCGAAAAGAGTGTGTGTGTGAGAGAGAGAGAGAGAATTCATAAAAATAGGAAACTGTTTCCAAATGTATAAACATTTTAAATCTGACTATGATTATAATAATGTTGTTGTATAAACTCCGGTTTTAGGCCCTGTTTGGAAGAACACTAACGAGGGAGAGGGATCCATTTTGGCGACAGCTAAAAAACAAAAACAGCCCTTAAACATGAATTTGGGAAGCAGTCTCAGTCACAGGAAGTAGCTTTGGCTGACCTAGCAGTGTGTGTAAGCAGTGTGTGTAAGCAGTGTGTGTAGCGGTGCAGTCGGCTAGCCAAGGAGCTGCCAACAAATCCAGCAAAACAGTCACAGTCTGTGACGAGAACAACAGGTAGAAAATCCTCCAACGCTCTCCAGGAGCGAACATTTCCAGCCCTAAGCTTCTTATTTGGCAGTCTGAGGCCAGCGGGAACAGAGGGCCTGACCAGGCCAAGAAAGGGTGTGACAGAGGATTTGTGCCCACAGACCCTGACTGACCGGGGAAAGGCAAATACGTTCCACTGCAAGCAAAACCTTTCCATTATGCCCAGATTTCGCCATTATAAAGATCAGCTAAGGACAAACTATATGCCCTGATAACGACAGTACGCTGCGAGGCTATAGAGACCGACAGGCACATGAGATCCTGGGTTCCTCAGGAAAACAGAACATGCCAGCAGTGCCAACTCAACAGAATTTACATTTAGCAGACGCTCTTATCCAGAGTGACTTACAAAAATGCTTCACTGTTTACTCAAGAAAACCTCAGCTAGTTTGAACAGACTAATAATTCAAAGATCCTCTAAGTTTAGACTCTACTAAACACAAGTCAATATGGAGACCATAATACTGTTCGCCCAAGTATTCTCAGAAGAGGAGGGTCTTCAGTCTGGGTTTGAAGACAGTGAGCGTTTCTGCCAATCGGACACCCAGGGGAAGCTCGTTCCACCACTTCTGGGCAGGACAGAAAAAAGTCTGGACGCTGGAAGGGCTCTTGGTGCAGATCGGCTTTTGATCATTGCCATCAAGTATGGAGGGGCTGGTCCGTTCTGGGCTTTGAAGGCCAGCGTCAGGGTTTTGAATCTGATGAGGGCAGCAGCTACAGGAAGCCAGTGAAGAGAGAACGCAGCAGTGGAGAGACATGGCTGAATTTAGGAACGTTGAAGACGACCCGTGCCTCTGCATTCTGGATAAGTAGGGGTCTGATGGTGCGCAGAGGAAGACCAGCCAGAAGAGAGTTGCAGTAGTCTAATCTGGAAGTGACGAGAGACTGAACGAGCATCTGGGCGACTCTCCAGAGAGGAAGGGTCGAATTCTCTGGATGTTGTACAGGAGAAATCTGCAGGACTGAGTTACGTTTGTGACATGACTTGAGAATGATTACTGATCAGAACAGGACAGAGACAGAGCTGGACATTACCAGGAAGAGAAAACCAGCAACATACACCCTCCATTCCTCAGCCTCTCTGACTCGATTAGTTAGGAGAACACAGAGAGTCACTCGCAGCTCAGTACACCCTTATTACTTACTAACTGACTACTGGTTATGCTAATGAAGCACCCTGAACTGAACTGAGAGAGACTCTGAAGCAGGCCTGTTCCATCCTGGTCCTGGAGATCTACCACCCTGCAGAGTTTAGCTCCATCCTGAATCTAACACACCTGATCTAGATAATGAAGACCTTCAGGAGCAACTGAACATTAGAGTCACTGGATGAACTGGAATATGTATGGCGAGATATTAAAATCATTAATAAGGACTCTGTACACTTACCCTGACATCTGGGTGCTCCGAAATACCCCACAGGACAATTCCGGTCTGAGAGAGGCAGAGAGAGAGAGAGAGAGAGAGAGAGAGAGAGAGAGAGAGAGAGAGAGAGAGAGAGAGAGAGAGAGAGAGAGAGAGAGAGAGAGAGAGAGAGAGAGAGAGAGAGAGAGAGAGAGAGAGCAATAATAGAATTAGAAGCAGATAAAGATAGAAAAGAGACAGAAATAGAGGCAGATTAAGATTGAAAGAGAGGGAGCAAGACACAAAGATAGCAAGAGAGCAATAATATAATTAGAGGCAAGTAAAGATAGTTGCAGATAGAGACGGAGAGAGTGACAGCAAGAGAGAGACAGAGGCAGATAAAGATATAGAGGAAGACAGAAATAGAGGCAGATAAAGACAGAAAGAGAGAGAGCAAGAGAGCAATAATAGAATTAAAAGCAGATAAATATAGTAGCAGACAGCAGAGGAGGCAGACAGATATAGAGGCATAGAGAGAAACAAAGATAGAGATCAAGATAGAGAGACAGACAGAAATAGAGGCAGATAAATATAGTTGCAGATAGCAATAGAGGCAGATAGAGATGGAGGCAGAGGCAGATTAAAATAGAGAGGCAGACAGAGATAGAGGCCAATAGAAATAGAAGGAAATATACACAGATAGAGATAGATATAGGGATGGAGACAGAGGCAGAGATATAGAGAGGCAGGTGGAGATAGATAGTAATAAAGGGAGAGAGAGAGAGAGAGAGAGAGAGAGAGATCATAAAAAATTAACTAGAAGTCATTAAGGCTTTACTGTTAATTAGGAAACTGTTTTCCACATTAAAAACATTTTTTAATATTACTATTTGTATATAAATGTTGGGGAAAGCTTACCAAAAATGTTGCCAGCTGGGGACTTTGTGGTGGTCACGTAGATCGGATAAGCTGACAACAGAAAAAGAGCCACTCTGAGAAATGTTTAACAGCACAAAACACACAATAAAGAGCCTAATTAACCCAATTAAATCAAACAGTCAATTAACTGATCAATCAATAACAGATCAATTACAACAAAGTAAGCTTAGTTGCTAGGCTGTTGTTACATGGTCACTAGGATGAAGCAGTTTTGCTATGGTGGTTGGTATTTTGTTGCTAAGTGGCTGCTATGGTTTTTCAACTGGTTGCTATTCTAGGTGGTTGCTATTATGTTGTAAGGAGGCTGCTCTGGTATTCTAGGTGTTTGCTATGATGTTGTTAGGTGGCTGCTATGGTATTCTAGGTGGTTGCCACTGGGTTGCTAAGTGGTTGCTAGATAGTTTCTGTGGTGTGGCAAAGTGGCTGCTACGGTATTCCAGGTGGTTGCTATAGTGTTGTTAGGTAGCTGCTATATTATTCTAGGTGGTTGTCAAGGTGTTGCTAAGGGGATGCTACATGGGTGCTATAGTGTTGAAAAGTGGTTGCAAGGGGATGTTGGGTGGTTGCTATGGTGTTGTTGGGTGGCTGCTATATTATTCTAGACAGTTGCTGTGGTGTTGCAAAGTGGTTGATACATGGGAACTATGGTGTTGCTTAGTGGATGCTACATAGGTGGTATAATGTTGGAAAGTTGTCGCTATGGAATGCCAGGTAGTTGCTATGGTGTTACTCAATAGTTGATACATGGGAACTATGGTGTTGCTAAGTGGTTGCTGTATTTTCCCAGGTGGTTGTTTTGGTGTTGCTAAGTAGTTGTTACATAGGTGCCATAGTGTTGCAGGGTGGTTGCTTGTGGTGTTCCAGGTGGTTGCTATGGTGTTGCTATGCTTCTTTTTGCCATTTTAGAAATGTCACTGCTGGCCTGAAGCTGTTGAACCACCAACCAGGCCGTCTACTCCTAATCAGCGCAGATTTCCTCAACACCAGGCGCTTAGTTTGTAGAGAGATCAGAGGAGACAGAGCAAATCCCGGCTCCAGAGCTGGTCTGCCACTACGCGAGCTCTGAACCTTCCTGCTACTTTCTGGCCCAGTGCCTTTAAATGTCTCTATTTTCTCAAAGGTTATATCCAGGATATCCTCAATCAAAGCCCTTTGTCTGTTTCCTTTCCTGGACTTCCAAGGACAACGCGAGCGAAGCCAAAACTGATTATTATCAGCACAAAGAAAATCTAGCTAAATCTTCCCCGTCACTCATCAGCAGCTTCAGTGATGAGGAAGTCTAGGAAGTAAGAGATCGGAGCATCTGAGCATGTACATACGGATGCATTGGGGGTAGCTGTAGTGACCACTGGCACAACGATCACAGTTGTCACCACTGTATTGAGGCTTGCACCGGCAACGTCCCGTCCCCATCTCACAGCCCACTGAGGTTCTGCGGTCACACCTGCAAGCTGAGGTCCAAATACATTCACACATCAAACACATGAACATCATTAGCATTGCAATGTTTTTACATTCTGTAGCATGTTTACCTTAAAACTGCAGTTTCAGAATTATGTTGACTGTGGTCTGCTGACTGTAACAGGGAGAATGGGGTCTCCAGGCCGGGAACACTGATACTGCACTATGGAACTTTGTAGGAGACCTCTCACCAGCTCTCTTATTAGTCATACTAGTGTAAAATCCTATATTACTCTACCGTCTCCATCCATTTGGAGTCACGTTTTTACCATTTTTTAAGTTTTCAGTATGTGTTTCATAGGGCTTAAGTTAAATTTCCCAAATAAACTGACTTAAAGAAGCATTTTTACATCCTGAGATAATGTAAACCATAATGTGTCAAAATTTAATGATGAATGAACCAATAGAAATGCCCCGAAATAACTTGGAATAAAATCTTTCTTACTGACTTCCATTGTAAGTCTAATGTAAAGTTGCCATTTTGGAGATACAAGGTTTTTGCATGGAAGCGACTAAATATATACACTATATGGACACCTGGGGCTGACTTCACAAAAGCATCTTAAGAAAGAAATTCTTTGCTTTTTTTCTTGACCTTATTCTCAAAGAAAAAAGTTCAGATAAATTGACATTCTTCAAAAATCTTCGTCAGATTTTCCTCAAAGGTCCATTAAGTTTTAAATTTTCTGTACTAACTCATAAACTGATCAGAATGTGTCATCAGATATTAAAGAAACATACAAGTCTAAGCATTAGCATTTCCTGACAGCAGTGCTTCAGCCGGGGGCGGGTTGTCATACGTTGTCTGTTAAACTAGTATGAAGTATGTTGTCGGGATCTGTAAAGCAGTTACTCCAACTCCAGAGTGTATTTTAGGAGCAGTGGGATTTTTGTTTTTAGGAGGCCGGGCTTGGCGCTGGCTAACGCAGGCAGTGGTGCGTCTTGCTAGCTACCAACAGTTGTCAGAGTTATATAAAAATCCATCTGAGCTGGTTTATAATGTGCAAACAATAGAAATATTGCAAACGGATACATCTGCTGATCAATTTACGTGATGTATGACTCGCCGCTTGCCATTGTAAAAGCTCATCTTGTGCTCCTTCCTGCAGGTTCAGAGCCCTCAACCTGGCAGGCAGGTGGGCCAGGCAGGCGGGGCAGGCAGGCGGGGCAGACAACTCTCTCCAGTGTTTTGAAATTGGACTGCAGGAGCCATTTGAAACGACTGCTATCATTTAGTACTTATTGGACCTTTAACTTTTCACTTAAGAAAGATGCTAAGAACAATCGGTATTCCCCAAAATATATGTTCGTAAATCTTTTCCTAACCTTACAATGGCCTCACGCTTGTCTAAGAGTAAGCCTTTAATAGGTCTGCTTCTAAAATGATCAGGTTAAATAGCTGCTTCACAGAATTACTGTCTAATTTAACTGGATTAAAAGTGGAGATTCACTTGTAGCTCTTGTTTACAGAGAGGTACTGGTTTCCACAGCCCAGCACATCATTAGGGTTCAAACTTCCAAAGCTTCTGCATTTACACACCAGCCGCTGTCTGAGAAAGTCAATTAGGATTATTAAGGACTCCACCCACCGCCTGTTCTCACAGCATGTATATAGTATGTCTAGTGTGTGAATAGTGTAAGTTAACATGTATATAGTCTGTTCCAAATATAGTTCCAAAATTTTGCTTTCAGTGCACGGATTGAACTGAATATTGCAAAATTTAAAAAATGCATTATTTATGATAAGCTGTGAAATACAGACCTGGTCATTCAGTTTTTCTTCCGAAAAAAAATATTGAAAAAGATCTGGGGGCTCCAGGTTGTCCAGCATTGTAGCGCTGCTACAATGACCCAAGGATCACTAGTTCGAATACTGGGTCTTGCTGCCCGCCACCAGCAGCCAGAGCCCGAGAGAGCATATTGATTTCCTGGAGGCATTGCTTTGGCGGCAGTTCAAAAAGAGGCGGTGGCTGGTCTCAAAAGTCCTCACTCTCCCAGTATTGGGAGCATTACATCTGAGGGGGAGAGAACTAACCAGTGGGATGGGTAATTCTGGGTTACATGGACTATAGCGCCATCATTCCAGAGAACACAGTTCCACTGCTCCACTGCTCAATGCTGGCAAGTTTTTACCCCTCTATCCTATGCCTGGCCAGGGACTAGCAGCAAGCAAAGGTTAAAATAAAAGGTATAAAGAAACCGAGGGCTTGACGAGGCCTGATTAGAGATTTTCTCAGTGACAGGCCGTGGTGGTATAAAAGCTGAACATGGCAGGTAGCTATTTACAGCAGCAGTGCAGTCTGGTAATAATGTAAACAGTGCCATTCCCAGTTTGGAGACGTGCGGTACGTATGTGTTTGTCCTTCACTGACTCCTTAACATTCCACAGCACACAATGAGCTATTAAACCAACACTGTTTACAGTACAGCTGTAAATCTGTCCGAGGCTGGGATGCCAGGCGGGTTGAAAAATGTCAGCGAGTCTCAGAACCTAAGGTACACTTTATTTAGAGGGACTACTTACATAAGGCATCATGTTAAGCAGGCCTTATTTGTTATTAGAGTAGCTTAGTGTGTAGATTGTAAAAGTGTGTAGAATCTGCAGTGTGATCAGAAGCAATCTTAAAGGAGCTTTATCCCTACAGTTGGAATAGTGTAATTCACTTTTACTCCACTGCTGTAAATACAAATTATGCTTTGAGTGCCCCCTCATGGACAGCTGTACACATGCATTTGTTGACAAGCTAGTATGATGTTGGTCAGCACAGACATCTGTTAGCTGTATCAGAATGAGCTGGCTGTATTATACTAGATTTAGTTGTTGGACATTTAATGGGTTAAAATCCTGAATAAATGAATAAATGAACGAATGAATGAACACAGCTTCGACTGAAAATGACGTTGAAGGTAGAACAGGAAGCACAGTGATACGTACGTCTGCAGCCTGAGGGCGACTCCCTGGGAACCCCATATGGCCTGTAGTAGCCCTCAACACACACCTCACAGTTCACGCCGGCCGTGTTATGCTGAACACAAACAGTGCAGTGTTAGAAAGACAGAGGAGACGCATAACACGGTCACTGATGTTTCTTCATGTCTGCTGATAAAGGATTTCTGGCAGTTACCTGGCAGTTAATACACACTCCTCCGCCATCATACTGGCCATATATGTTCAAACTTGCTCTTCTGCGCTCCACCTCAGGATCGTAATAACAGTCAGAGGCATGCGAATGACACTGGCAAGCTGCAGGTAAAATCCCCACATGAAAACACACACAGACACACACCCATACAGTTAAAACAATACAATGTAAACATACATTTAATAATGAACCACAATTTGAAGGTTTGAGGGTCATTTTTCATTTCAAACTCCAATATTTCACTTTCAGGAACATGTCCATGTGAAGAACTGCATCCATTTAAATATGAAATTAACCACCCTGTTACATTTTATTAAGAATATGGCTCCCATGCCTGATTGAAAGGGATAATATTAGTACGGATTTTATTCCTGAGATGGATTTTTTTGTTTGTTTGGTTTTTTGGTGGGTGGATTTTAGAAAATCGTACAATGGAAATGACTAGGGTTGGGCAGTATAACGGTGATACCACATGAATGTTGATCCTCCACATTTGACCCATCTGTGGTAGTGAACACACACACCCAGAGCGGTGGGCAGCAAACTCCAGTGCCCAGGGAGCAGAGAGGGTGAAGTGGCAATGGCAGCTTGCAGAGCCCGGGTATCGCACCGGCTGTGTCTTTGCTATGGTAACGCTGAGAAAAGAAGGCCTTGCGTGGCTTGCAAAGGCCTCTGCTATGTCTCTTAATTAATCATGGGTGTGTTTTGTGTGTCTCTCGCTATTCCCTTTAAGAGCAGGTGCGGTCTGACTTTGCTGTATTGCTATTTCAGTGGTATAAAGCTAGTCAGAAATTGTTAGCTGGTAAACGGTATGAAAAAGAGGATACTGCCCAACCCCAGAAATGGTACTTGTGTCATAGCATGACTCTAATAGTAGCTCTAATTAAAACAATGCAAACTGTGCAAAGTATTCTTAATACCTGAGCATTAAGGGGTTCAAAAAATATTATCATATAATTTGTATTTTTTTGATAGATTCAACTGCATAGTATAGCTGAGTATAGAGTAAGCAGTTCTACAGCAGGGACGATATCTGTAAAGAGAGCCTACAGTGACCCACAGTGAGTTCAGTTGAATTTACAAGCAATTTGCTGGTGTTCAGAAAGAAGGGCAGACAGGTCCCATGAACTAAAAGCTTCCTAAAAGCAGTACAGTGTGTTCTTCCCCTGCTTGTTGAAGCAGATACCCATTAACAGACCAGGGCAATTAGAGCCCAGGCAGAAATGACTGAAGCTAGGTTGTTGAGACACACAGCCAGAAGAGCGCAGTGTTTAAAAGTGCCAAAATGGGCCTGTACGTTCATGCATGAGCCCAGCTTAATGCAACCGAGCACATTCTGCTTAGTGCAGAAGACACCAGGGTAATTCCACCGCACATCACTCACAGAGATGGGCCGCTGTTTCCAGAAGTGTCCAACCCTGCATACAAGCCATCTAGTAAAGTCTCAAATTAGGCAAATGCTTCATACTGTTATACTAGCAGCAAATATGAGGCACATCAATGATCACTATGAAGATATCTGCAGATATAAGCAGAATGTGCTCGGTTGCATTAAGCTGGGCTCATGCATGAACGTACAGGCCCATTTTTGCACTTTTACATATAGGCAAAGGCCTGTACACTAGAGACATTTTAAAGAAACCACTTATTTAGAATATATTTAGATATATTTAGATATCCCCTGTACCAAGTATACCTGTAGCTGATTTAGCTTTGCATTTGTGGCTAATACGCAATCAAAGCTTTATCATTGTGCAAACTGCATACTGTCACTTTTCATAAAGAGACAAGTTTGTCTGATATAAGCAGTAAAGAAACATCCTTTTTGATGCACTGCTTCAAAATATTGGCATCTATTTTTGATATGTTGATTTTGCTCAAAAAAAATTCGGAAAATTGACACTGGGCTACTGCGCTTCAATAGCTGAATGGTATTTACATTTCTCTCTACAGCTGATCCAAGTAGACATATCCCCATACATCACATTCCTATTCATTTCGCAAAACGCCACCGTCGCGCAAAAACCTTCTCCATTTTTTACATTTTCATTTTTTTACACTGTGAATTTGGCAGAGGTTCCTTATATTGTGTCAGAATTTCATGATGAATGTGCCAATAGAAATGCTTTAAAATTACACTGACTTTATTGAAATTTAAGAAGGTTCTCCTGTACATTTGCCAATCGGGAGAGAAGTTGTTTACACAACCCTGCAGATATGTTTATGTATCTCAATCAGCAGATAGGATATGCTAAGTCGATTTGATTTTTTTAGATTATTATTTTTAATATTGTAATCTTCATAATTAAGCTTGGTATTTTGCTATACTGCTTTAAAAAAACTGGTGAAATAACGTATTGCACAGCATTTTTCTTTTTTGAGTCTTAGTCTTAGAGTCTTAGAAGTAGCCGATGCTCCAGCCGGCTCTGACATTTTAACGTCCAGGAGGCAAATCTCAGAGGAGTTAACTTTAAGGAGGGGAAATTACAGTAATGAATGATTATAGAGCTCAGTACTGAAATCAAGGAGGCAGAAAAACTCCAGCTCCATTAGTCTGATGTCTAATATTACGCAGATATTGATAAACATTTACATACAGCAGGTTAATGGTATGGCCCTCACACTCGATATACAGTAGATACTTACTGGTTGGGCCTGCCTGGGACTGAACATAAACTGAACATGCCTGTGTATTAAATGAACAGGAGTTCTTCTAAATTTGTTTTTAGTTTAGATTAATATGAATAAATAATAATACTTATTAATAATAAATAAATAAATAAAATAATAATATTATTAATAATATTAATTATTAATATTAATTTTTCTTTTTTGAGTCTTAGTTGACTCCAAAGTTCTCCTAACTCACTAAATTTCTGAAAAACTAAAAACTTCTGCCTCTCAGCTTGATCAAAAATACATACTGAGCTTTAAGAAAACATTAGTAAATGAGCTGCAGCTGAAATCTGATATTTTAATCATATCATATTTAATCCAATCATACATTTTTATCATGACGTCTTGCCTTGCACTTGTACTTCACTCACTGTGACATCAAAACACACCAACTGACAGTAAAGCTGTCTGAAGCAGCATCACTGATGTTATAGTACATTGTCCAATGTGCCGTGGCAGATGATAAGGGCCTGCTCTGAAAACTTACGCTCACACTCGTTGGGACTGTTGGCAGTCGCTGCTCGCCACGGCTTCTGGTGGAATCCCTGGCAACAGCGGTCACATAACTCTCCACAAGTGTTGTGCTCACACTCGCACAGTAGTCTAGAGGGTCGAGAGGACATATCCAGTTTAGAGTGGACCAAGAGACATTTAGCCTTGTACTACAATGCCCTTGTCATCGCAGACGGTCCTAAAAGTTTAATAACACAGGCCAAATTATTATGGCTAGACGGCCGGGTCAGAGCATCTTCAGAACATCAGGCAGGTCTGGTGGCAGGTTTTTCTGTTACCTATCAAAAGTGCTCAGAGAAAGGACAACCGTTGAATCGGCAACAGGGTCGTGGAGACCTAAGCCTAAGCTCATTGGAGCTCACTGGAGGCCCCACCTCCCCTCACAACTTACAGGTCGGCTTAAAGGATCTGCTGCTAACATCTTGGTGCCAGATACCACAGTCTTGTGGAGTCCATGCCTTGTATGGTCCAGATCTGCTGTGGAGCTACTCAATATTAGGCAGGCGGTGTTAAAGTTATGGCTAGTATCAGCTCTTAAGAGCTTATTATCAGATTGGATTCTGGCCCTTGGACTGGCTTTGCTCCTGAAGTAGTCGATGCTCTAGCCGGCTCTGACATTTTAACGTCCAGGAGGCAAACCTCAGAGGAGCTAACTTTAAGGAGGGGAAATGACAGTAATTACTGAACAGCCACTGATGATTATAGAGCTCAGTATTGAAATCAAAGAGGCAGAAAAACTCCAGCTCCATTAGTCTGATGTCTAACATTACGCAGATATCGATATACAGTACATTTACATAAAGCAGGTTACTGGGGTGGCCCTCTCACTTGATATAGATACTTACTGGTTGGGACTGCCTGGGACACGCACTCCGCACACCTGGGCATGGCCGTGGCACACACATCGTCCCCCCACACTGATGTCCTTAATGCTGTAGTAATACTTTAAGGGAAAGACAGAGAGAGACAGAGAGATTTTCACAACTAAGCAATGAATCTACAGGTCTGGAATCAGTGTTCAGAGCAGTTTTCATGTAGAACATGGCATCCATAATGATGGGAAACATGCAGAATGAGCAGTTTTACTGGTAAACCAGAAGAAAATGCTTTGCTAGGTCAATAAGTAGTAGTAAAAGAAGGTTATATGAGGGCTGACGTTTTATAATAACACACAGATCAATGGTAGAGACAGCAAGACAAGCCTCTGTGTGTGCAGACGTCCTGGTTTCCAGATTTCCTTCTGGGTAAAGGTTTATGTTTTTTAAACTGATTACAGGAAATCTGCAGTTCTGTAGAAAAAAGGAGCCTCTGGGCATTCCTGAAACATACTCCACCCAAGGGTTTCATGCTACTGTCGATGAGTAATCACAAAACCAACACGTGAGGCCAATAAATATTTCATTAGAAGGTGCAGCAGGACAGCACCTATTCTTCAGCTTAAGACAGTTGGCTCCAACCTTCAGACAACTCCTGCTTTGGATTACTTTTTCAAAGCAAAAACAGTGCAAATACAAACCCCAAGAGTTATTATATTATATTATATTATATTATTTTTTATATTTTCAGTTTAGATTCAAATGTATTTATATTAATATTAATTCCTGCCACTTATACCCCATTGGAACAAGCAACTTATATCAAAACTGATTCTGCAGATTCTGAAATGTAAACATTTGTTTATACATTAATACATTTTATTTTTAATTAAACTTTTTCGGGCAAATACAGTGAAAATTAATATTCCAGGAGTTATATTATTTTTCATAATGTAGTTTAGATTACAATTTATTAATATTAATATTAATTGTTTCCACTCATACCTCTTTTTATTTTTACACTGCATACACTTTATACAGTGCATGCAGTTTATGTTTATTTACTTTTTCAAAGCAAATACAGTGCAAATGAATACCCCAGGAATTCCACAGATGAAGGTAAAATGGAAAAATATATGTAAAATAAAATAATTATGAATTATTTATTAAAAATAATCATTATTATTATTATGATTAAAATAATAAGCAAATAAAAATACAATACATTTGATTCAATGTGTCACATGCATATTTCAGCTAAATTTTGTGGTGGGATGACTCCTCCATGAAGGTCATTTTCATACTGGTGTTTCTGCACAGTAGAACAGTGCACCACCACTGTAGAGCCGGCTGAAGCTTCCTGACAGGGATGGTCATTTGCATATCTAGCAGTTCTCCAAGCAATTTTCTCTGAAAAGTCATTCCAGTCATCAACTTGACCTCCAATGTTAACCACTCCAGTTAACTGCCATTTTAAATTATTTATATACATAATTTATATGGATAATTTATTGTCAAGGCAAACACAGTGCACACTAATACCCCACGAATTCCACATGATTCCACATGATAAAGAAAAATTATATTAAATAATTATATAATTATATTATTAAATACATTTTATGATGAACAGTTTTCGTCTTGTGCATATCTGAGCTTGAAATAGTTCAGTAACAGCCAATAGGTCATCTATTCTGTGAATCTATTAGCAAAGCTCAGAGGCAATTTCAGTAATTATTTGCTTGCTAACAAAACATGCCACTCAAGTCATGTTTTTTCGCCTGTGCATGAACACATCCCTGACAGGCTTAAGCCATTCCTCAGCCATGTAATACTCTTAGCTGGGAAGCCTTATCTTTTAAGAGAATAAGTCTTACTGTAATCAAAATAAACTGAACATGCCTGTGTACTAAACGAACAGTTCTTCTAAACTTGTTTTTAGTTCAGATTAATATTAATAATAAAATTAAGTGTTTCCACTTCAAGTTATAACTTGGAACAAGCAAACAAATTAGATTAAAAATGACTCTGTAGATTTATACATGAATGCGTAAAATTTTTATCTTATTTTTGTCCACAAATGACTCTTTTTTTCTTTTTAGCATTCTCCCTTTTTTATGGCACTTTTTGGTTACTTGGCCTTTAAGATTAGTATATGCATATAATCAAGCTGATGCTTCCAAAAATTGGCTGATTGAGACGCACTGTTGATTCGTATAGCGATCGAATCACTCAAACCACATTCAAGACAACCATAATCACTATCAGTGTTGGACACTATTTTGGCCTCCACCTTTAACCCGTCCATGCAGTGATCACACACACATACACACACGAGTAATCAAACACACACAGTGACAGTGAACACACATGCCCGGAGCGGTGGTAAAGGGCCCAACAGTGTCAGCTTGCCCTGTCATCAATAGACCTGTGCTCTAACTGCTGAGCCACCACTGCTGAAGGTGGTCAGAGAGGGTCACGCTGGGGATGCATTTTAATGTGAAGCTATCCAGACACAAAGCTCAGGTTAATGCCAGGAGTACACAGGGCCTTAGTCCTCTAGTCCTCAACTTGACTTGACCAGTACTTTAAAATTGGCTGCCATAAACTTTGCTATCTTCTTATAGGCCTTCTTTGCTTTGTGCAAGTTTCCATACATGCACTGTATTGACTGTGGGCTTCTACAGTTTCTACATGCTAATAATGTTTACATACTTCCTCAACCTCCTACATAAATTTGGTTTTCCATGATATGGACTCTGTAACTGAGACATTTGCATTTGTGAGTTAGAATTATAGTGTGCAGTATATCTAACACAACTCATCTAAAATTCACATCTGGTTCCACTCCCAAAAGATTTGAGTTTGTTGAGAGGAGTAAACTCCGCACTGTGCAGTGCAGCACAGGAGCACGATTTCCACCCGCTGTTTTTCCTTCCCACCGTGATTAAGCCGCATGTCCAGCTTCACAGGCTGGTGATGAAGGCTCTAAGGGACGGACCGCGCTTGGCTCTGAACATTCTCCTCCAACTGTGGGCATTAGCCTGCTGGCTGAGCCGGGCGGCTCGGCTCGGCTTGGCAGGCGGCGCTGGGCTGGCACCCGGCCCAACCAGGAGGAATGTGTGCGAGGAAAAGGGGGGGGGGGGTGAATATGGAGGAAAGATGATGTGATGTCAGCAAACAGAGAGCAAGCACCTGAGAAGACATTACATCGAGAGAATCGCGGTTCGGGTTCAGGGGAACTAGTGAACCTGCGAGAGCTTAGATGAGGAAAGGGCATCGAGTCGGCGTGATTTTCCATGTAGGCAACTGCAAGTGTGTTTGGCAATATGGATCATGTCATTTTCCAAAACACCCATAGGGTGAACCTGTTTCGGGTTGTCAGTCACAGCTGCCAAATGGAAAATTACAGTTCCTGTGATTTATCTGAGCAAGTGCTCTTCTAAACAACAGTACCTCCAGGAATGTGCAATCACAAATTCACACAAAATCAAGCCGCGCTTGCAGCACTTGTGTGCAAATCGTAAGGGCTTTCACAATTACTGTTAGCAAGAGGCCTTTTGTGCAACATGCTGTGTACTGTCTACTTTGCCAACCAGTTGAGTGCCTCGCAGTGGGCTTGGCTGTGGGGTGGGGGGCTAATCAATAATCCTGATTTTTGTTTGTTTGTTTGCTTGTTTGTTTTTGTGCATTTGAAAGAGTTGCTAAGTAAGGTAAGATGCCTGTGCTGACCATGCTGAGTGAGGCGGGGGAAGGGGACGGTATATACGGTATATATATAGTGGTTGGTGTGGCGCAACAGCTAACATCACTACCTGCCAGTGAGCTACCTCACCACATGGAAGACTGAGGTTCGATTCCTGGTCTGGGTGACTATACTGCGCTACACCAATAAGAGTCCTTGGGCAAGACTCCTAACATGACAATAGCCCACTTATGTAATATGAGTAACCTTGTAAGTCGCTCTGGATAAGAGCGTCAGCTAAATGCCATAAATATATGCAGTCTTGGACTCATTGGGTCAAACACTTAGACACTTGTGCCACTCAGGAGCCAATCTTGATTTTGTAACTATAAGAAAATATTGGCTAATTATTCATAATATATGTTTCTACACTCATAAATTCAGTAAAGATGAGGAAAAGAAGTAAAACAGGGTTCTCAAACCTAATTTAATAGAACATCTGTTAACACTACCTCTAAAATAAGACAATATCCATAAATATTAGCACAATATTGTCTTATTGTTATAAAATCAAGATTATTGTTTCCTGAATTAGCTCCTGAATGGTGCAACTGTCTAAGTGTAATTGGGCCCTATCATTGGAAGATCATTAGTTTGACTATGGAGATGCCTGTGCTGAACATGCTGAGAGAGAAGGATGGTCATTTATGCTGTCCTCGGCTCCCAGTCACAAAACGTTGAGTGCATTGCTAGGCTTAAACTCGTGTAGAATCGCTGGGGTCTTTAATGCACTGTGCTCACTTGCTACTTTGACACTTTATGAAGACGTGGGAAGATCACTTAGAGATTGGGTTTAATCACTGCTGCAAGGCTGGAGCCACAAGCATCCCAGGACAGAGATTTGGTCAGGACAGCAGGGACAACATTTGAAGTTTGTGTGATGGGGAACCTGGAATGTTTAATTACGTCTGGGCTAATTACAGGGCTGGGCTAATCCCTGCAGTTGGGAATTGGGCCTCAGAAATCCGTCCTGAGTCGACTTTTAGTGAAAGTGTGATTAAGACACGAGGGTAAGACCTCCCGGATTCATTCACAGAGTAGACTACTCATTTATACAGCTCAACAGACTAATGTGAAATTCCTGATACACCTTCATACTCCTTGGGTAAATACAGGTATGTTACCAGTCTCTCACCCACAAGCTGCTTGCCTGGCCCACTGTGTGGCTCCATTTGGCCTCGTGTGAGTCAGCAGACCAGCCTTTTGTGGGGTTTGGTTACAAATTTGCTTAAGTATAGTATTAAGATTAAGACCATCCAACAAAATATAGCTGAAATGTAACCATTTAACCAAATGACACTATGGCCAGTGAGCACAAACACCTGGAGCGGTGGGCAGACAACTCAGGGCCCAGAGAGCAATTTGGGGTTAGGTGCTTTGCTCAAAGACACTTCAGCCATGAAGGAAAAAAATGCACTGTTCCTTCAAATCTTCCACCCTACACTCAAGCCAGTGACCTTCCAGTCTCGTGCACGCTTTAACCATTCAGCCATGGCTGGTCCCACTTAGTTTCTGGAGCAGGAAACGAAGGGATGACCTGCCCTTTTTTGTTTTTTTGCCCCATTTTTGCAGATTCATTGTCTGCTTCTTTCTTCTATATTTGGAGCTGTAGATCAGGCAGCCTACATCTTTTTTTTCCTTGCTCTGTCGTTTGTTATTTTCAGACTTCTCCCTGAAGCCATTTTTCCTGCAAGTCTTGCCAATTTACCATTTAATTGATCATTACCTTTTATAAATAAGAAAAACTGACTTAAACATCTTGAGAAAATCACTAGAACTGTTATTTGCAGGGTTTTTCTTTTGTCATTTCTGCTGCTGCTCTGGATTTTACTGATTGAACAACTCTTGAAGAACTTAAAAAGAGCCTATTTCAGTCAGCCAAATGTATGGCACATACACCCTACCACTACCATCTCCCATCCCACTCTGGATCCCACTCTGGACCTAGCATGAATCTCACTCCGAGAAAATGGTAAAAGTTGGCAGTCCTGGCTAATGATCATGCTCATGTAATACTATCTACATGTACAAATACTACAGCAGCACTAACAGCAGGGTCGCCTTTAAAGTTTGACAATCACTGTGATTGGAGCACCTCCTGCTGCATCTCCACTATAACTCTCACAGTAGCTCTAAATTATCTGCTCAGAGATGTTTACTCCTTATGCTGGATCTTCCCATTTCACACAATCTGGGTTCTGGTAGCACTCACCCTGCGTGTGACCGTGGGGTCACGCTGAGCCTTGGAGATCAGATGCCCGAGGAGGGTGTTCGTCCGTAAAAAGTGCAGGCGAATATTGGTTGCCTTGGTGAACTCTTGCAGAACTGGTGAGTAGGTGAAGTTCTTCGATCCTGGGCGGCCGTTTACAAGCGAAACAACAAGCTGAAAATTGTTATATAAAAAAAGAGAATTTTATTAAAGGAAAACAACATTTGCCAACCTGCACTGATAAAAATATATACATATGCTTCAGTCAGTTCTGTGAGTGAGGACATAGAGGAGACACTTTTTGGGTTTTATAAAGAACCAGGTTTGTAATAAATAGAGATATGTGAATTTGAAGAACCTTTTAAGAGCCTTACAAGTGTGGTTCTTTAAGGAACTAAATGTGGTTCCTCTATTGCATTGCTTTTGTTGGTGGTCCAGCGGAATAAGGTGTTGTCACTATGACCAGAGGATCACTAGTTCGAATCCTGGTCATGCTGCTGCCCATCCGCAGCTGGGGCCCAGAGAGAGCGCAGTTGGCCTTGCTCTCAGGGTGGGCAGATGGCATTTTTCCCCACATCATCCAGTGCAATGCTGGATTGGCACCAGTTCAGAAAGAGAGACAATGGCTGGCTGGGCATGTGTCGGATGAGGTGTGTACCTGTCTTCACCCTCCCAGTGTTGGGAGCATAGCATGTGATAGGGGTGGGGGGGATATGTATGGGTTGGGTAATTGGTGATCCAAATTGGGGAGAAAATGGGTAAAAATCTGATAAAACACTGACATGAAATCGACCACAGGCGACAGATATGGCTAATACACAGCAGCATTCAAAAGTTTGGGTACCCCTGTTTTAAAAAAATATATTTTACTGTGAATAGCACCATCCAAAGGTCTGGACAGCATAAGAGATTTCAGCTCTCCAATAACTTTTTCCAAGGGCTTGGGGTGTAATTGGCTTGTTAGGGCCATGGTTTGTTCATAATCACCATTGGGAAAGGCCAGGTGAGGCAAAGTTCACGCTTTAGAAAGACTCTCACTTAAGGATGTCCTGAATCGATCCAGTGGACTGGAATCAGGGCCAATCCAGGCATATTTTAATGGGTCGGGTATTGGCTACTTTAATCCCAATCCAGTTTTGAGTCTTTGTTCTGTTAGACTAGGGACACAGAAAGCATGACACACAGTAGATAACTCACCTCTCCATTTTCCAGAGGAACAATCTTGGAGTACTCAGTAGTGCAGATCTGATCATCATCTAGACGTACTCGACCATTGGGCTGCTTACCGAACCTTTCAATACAATCCCGTTTTGAATCTGCAGGAACATTTGCAATATGTCAAATTTACAATAAACATACAAACCCAATACTCAGTTAACAGGGGTAGAACATTTAGGCTGCCAAGCAGCCATACACCGCATTTAAAAATGTTGACGATGTCTCAAAATGAGAACGGTATTTCAAAATAATGACATGTCTGATTTGTCAAATTTCTAGTACACAGCCAACTAAGCTCATTCCCCCGTGGGCATTTAAGAGAGCCACATATGTGGGGGCAGGCCCTGAAAAAACAGGTGGGACAAAAAACAAACCATCATAGTTGCAAGTTTAGCCATGCCTGGCATTAGGCATGGTGCCAATGAGTTCATGTTTATTTACTCCAGAGAGTCCTATTCTATTGGCAATACTGCTTTACAAGGACTAGACAAGCTGCATATGTGTGTGTGCATTTGTACATCTGTGTACAAAGCAACGAGTGCAACTTAAAGTAGCTGAATGCATTCTTTAGGAGGGGTGTCCACAAACATTTGGACATATAGCAAAAGCTATATTATGAGCTATTAATATCAAAGTGGACTAATTAGCAAAGTCTATGTTTGATATGTTATACAGATGACCTTAATATGAACAGCACGAGAATGAATCAGGTGCCCAATATTCCTGCATATAGCCTAAACTTTCCTATATAATGGCTGGATTTGTCCTAATAAGACAATAGCTTCCAGTTCCCCCTTAAAATCAGGATACATTCATATAGGTGAATGGGAACTCACGTGCGAAATACTGCCAGGGCATGAAGGTCCTGCCATTGTCAACAGATCGCTCCAGAACCCAGAGATCAGGGCGTGGTGAGTTGGCAAATTTCACAATGACATAAGCCACATGGAAAAGCTGCAGAGTAAACAAAAATATGTCAGCAGAGTGCAATGTTATGAACTCACTGAATCAATCACCTTTTATTTTCCTCGACGTCTGCAGGTTTCGTCAGAGCGCTACACAAAGCGCTGCACTGTTTAACTGATAGCATCTTTAGCAGTATCGCTTTCTTACACAAAGGAAATACTGACTGTGCTGCCGGAGACTGACTCCGGCAGGGTTTGGTACACTTGACTTACACTTATATTTATGGCATGCTTTTATCCAGAGGGACTTAGAGAACAGCTTCACCGTTCACTCAGAAACTAGCCCTGCCTAGTCCAGTCAAGTCAAATTTATTTGTATAGCTTTTTACAACTGTTCTTGTCACAAAGCAGCTTTACATAATTAGTAATTAGTAAAAGACAGAAAAAAAGAAAACATAAGAAGACATAAAGGATCCAAGACCCCCAGTAAGCAGCCAACAGCCACAGTGGCAAGAAAAACTCCCTCAGAGCTGGAGAAAGAAACCTTGGGAGGAACCAAGACTCACAAGGGGGACCTGACCCATCCTCCTGTGATCAGAACTATTTATTAATTATTGATACAAGTTACCAAAACATCTATACTGTTAATCTGCTCTGATCATAATCATAATATAATAATCATGGTGTAGTAGAACTTAATATAGTCATTGCAGTGATGGTCAAAGTAATGATGGGTAATAGTGGTGATATTAATAGTGGCAGATAGTTAAGAGTCTATTTAGGATTTAACATGGTCATTAGACAGGTAGCAGTGGTAGGAGGGTGTGCAGCTGGTCTGGCATGGGTGATGGTGGGGCCTGCTGGTCGGACTGGTAGGTGGCAGCTGGTCTGACGCAGGCAGCGGGCAGTCTTCCAGCAGGTCGGGCTGGGTGACCATTTACTCAGGAAAGGTAAAGAGAGAGAGTTAGTACTGAATGGCTTTATAGAGAGCAGAGAATGCTAGTGTGCATAGACTAGAGTCAAGAGATACTTCTAAGGTTTTACATTTGTGCATTTATTGTATTTATTGTCTTTGTACTTATTGTACCATAAATCCCTTTCCCTTCTGAGTTAATGACTGCAAACTTATCCGGCCTGACCTGTTGGAAGACTGGGCTCCCCTGCACCTGCATCAGACCAGCTGCTCACCCACTAGACTGACCGCCATGCTCCCCTGCCACCCGCGTCAGACCAGATGCCCACCCTCTGGCCACTGCCATCTGTCTAATGTTAAAGTTTACATGGACTCTAACTATCTGTCACTATTAATATCATTACCACCATCATTATATCGTTATATTCTGAATATTTTGCACACTTGGTTCCTTCCCAGGTTTTTTCCTCCAGCTCTGAGGGAGGTTTTCCTTGCCACTGTCACCTTTGGCTTGCTCACTTGCTCACTGTTTTCATGTGCTGATCTCCTGTCTGATTTGATTGTCTATGCACCTGTCTTGTGTATCATGTCCTACATATTCTGCACTGGAGACTGGAGCCTAACAGTGTTTCGCTGAACTGTACAACTGTCAGCCCCTTGGTATCGTGCCCTCCCCCGGGGCGATTCCGAGCCGCCGCACACAGGCCCAAATAAGGACTTCCGCCTCGTTTTCGTTCATGTGTTTGGTTCATCGTATCGATTGATTGATCGACTGATCGTATCGACTCCATGTTCATTTGTGTTCATGTGTTTGATTCAGTGTCTCGTTTCCTGTTCATTTGGTTCATGAGTTACACCTGGGATTGGGGGGTATTTAAGAAGCCTCGACACTGCCATTCAGTGCAGAGAAATGTATCGTTTGGGACCTTAGAGGTGTGTTGAGGCCAGCTTCTGCTCGGTGTTCTCATTCAGGAGCAGGTCCTTCTGCTATCCACGTTTTCTGCGAGGCTCGCTCGCTCACGGTCTGGATTCTCTGGCTACCCACGTTCCAGCTAGGCGACCCTCGCTCACAGCAGCTCGCTGCGGTTCCAGGTTTGGTCGGCCTAGCTGTTGTTGCTCAGTAGCTGGTCCGCCAGCTCAACCCTCAGTCCCAGGTTCGTTTTTGGTTGTTTGCCACGTTTGTGTTTGTGTTGTGTTTGTACCCCTTAGTTGCTGCATCGTTTGCCCTTTTCTGTATCCTTGGTTTTAATTAATAAATCTGCTTGCTTTGACTCCATCTATGCGAGTGTTCGTCCCATCTTGGTCTGGCCTAGCACGCCATGACAACAACACTGTATCAGTACAATGACTCTAAAAGTTGAGTTGGGTTGAATCTGCACATTTTAGTGGATAATTGCAGATCATTTTAAATGGAAAAACTCAAATGGGACGTGTAGAAAGATCTGGCACACTTTCTGTTTAATTAATTTTTTTCTCCAATATATGAATTTCAAAAAACACCGATAAAGTTTTTCATTTTGTTTGCAGTGGATTTATTTACATATTTTCGCATCAACCAAAACTGCCATTTAAAAAGGAATGCCCAGAAATGTGCACATGACATCCTTTTGTTAGGATTCCAGCACAGCTGGACAGCTGTGTGTATAGTCTTGTCTGGTGAAAAGAAAAGGTATCCTTTACATTTTTGCCATATTTGTTGTCTCTTTTTTTGACATACAAGCAAGTGCAGACATGAACCTGTCAATACAGACTGGACAAGAAATGTAACACACACCTCAGCAATGCATTCTTTCAAGTTTCCACCCCTCACTTTTTAATATATATATATATATATATATATATATATATATATATATATATATATATATATATATATATATATATATATATGTGCTGCAAAGGATTTGAGCGATGGCACCATTTGAGTCTATTAAGAATCATTTGTAAGAGAGATGTGAGTGTGAAGAACCTTTAAACTGCTAAAGAACCTTTACATCCATTTCTTTCAATCTTGAAAGCAGCATTATTGAGAATTGCCCACTTACTTGTATCCTTCCTCCCGAACTATCCCCTAAAGTCGGAAAGTGTAATTCAAGCATTGAGCCACCACTGACTGACATGTTTTTCTGGACAAGCCGAAAAAGATGGTAGAGTAATACTACAGTTACGCTAATATGACTCGGGTTACGCAGAGCTGTGTCCTGCCCACTTCAACAGAGTAACATAGAGCAGATAGCAAATTTCAGCACCTGGAGTAGCAACAATGCTATCCTCCCTTTTACAAGTCAGTAGAAAAGAAATAAATAAATGTAAAGCTTTTAAGGTAAACCTTAAAAGTAACAAAAGCTACGTAGTGTTTAAAGGGTCTTCACACTTACATCTTTTTTAAATTTTTTGGCATCCCTCAAAGAACCCTATGTAGAAGTAATGTAGAGTAAAGAACTAACTATGCAAACTATGCAATATCTAGGAGGGAAGAAATTTCACCAACTGACTTCTATTACATGTAGAAGTTCAGTGAGCTCTATAGAACCACCTATTCTTTCACTAATGTGTGTAAGAAAGGCAGACTGCATGGCTAGGGGCTTGATTTTATACACATGTGGCAATGTGACTGAATGAAATAAATGAAAAACAGGTGTGTCCCAATACTTTCGTCATTATATAGCAACTATATGTTTAAGAGTGTACAGTACAGAACTAACTATGCCCTGTAAACATTTGATTTAGCCTCTAGGGAAGCTGGTCCACTTCTCCCGCGCATGCTGTTCACACCTGTGCGTCGCGGACGATGGAATGTCTGGCGCTGCATGCTCATGTCACTGAGTGCATGCGTTCAGTCACACTCACTCGTGTCGACAACACGTTTAAACACGAGGTGTTGACTACAGGCTTGTTGACTGTGCTCAGATTCCTGGCATGGTGTCACATACCAGAGCCCCCCAGTCCCACCCAAGCCATTATCAGCCACTGACAGTGATGGATTTGCGGTGATAGTCGTTTTCTTTCAATAAGCAAACAAAATCATTCACAGAACTCCCATTTCTTCTCCAGTAATTGCTTAATTTTGACAGGTTTGAGGTTTCAGTGTGCACAGAAGTGTTACCACACTCACACACAGGGAAGAGGAGCAGATTTTCTCTCTCTCTCTCTCTAACAATACATCGCTTTTTTTCTAAATGGTAAAAATTAGAAGGGGTTGAAAACGTGCCCTATATAAATATCTGTAATCTGTAATAATGTACTGCAAAAATGTAACATTAATATTGTATTTGCAGCTCTAACAGCAGCAGGTCTGGAGCTCTGCAGTTATTGGAGACTTTTCAGCACTCTGCTCTGAGCTCAGCACTCGGCCCTGAGCCCGCTCTGTAACTTTACGTGGTCTGACAGACACTCGGTGGCTGAGCTGCTCTCTGTGAGCTGTTCCTCCTAAACGCTTTCACTGTTGAATAATAATACCACTCACAGCTGATGGAGGAAGATCTAGGAGGGAAGGTCAAAATCTCACCAGCTGACTTGTTGTTGTTGTTGGTGCAGCGGTGTCTCCTATTACATACAGAACCACGCTGGAGTTCAGTGAGCTCCTTAGAACCTCCCATTCTTTCACTAATGTGTGTAAGAAAGGCTGACTGCATGGCTAGGGGCTTGCTTTTCTACACCTGTGGTGGCAATAGGACTGAGTGAAAGAACTGAGTCCAATGATTTAAAGATGTGTCCCAATACTTATGTCATATATATATATATATATATATATATATATATATATATATATATATATATATTCAGAAACCGTGTTCCATTACTTTAGACTTATATTATTTATAAAAATAATAACGCAACAAAAACATACACATCCAGACAAACAAACACAGACCCACACTGAATAGACAACTTTCATTTCTGAAACCCAAACAGCCGTCAGCCAATCAGCGCCTTTTGTTCATCAAGGTTTCATGTCAAGGCTGCGCTGACATCATACATATGAGGGCACAGTGGTACTGGCCTGTGTGTGTTAGGAGTCAAGCTAACCAGCAGCGCTATAGTACTGTAAACACCCATGCTATCAACTACTTCCGAGACCACCAGCCTGTAGGGGTCAGTCAATATTCAGAATTAACTAAAAGGAAGAATAGGCCAAAGCATGTGAACCCACTGCCTCATTCTGAGGGTGGGATGGATGCCATGGTATGATCCATAATATGGGTCATGCTATATTGTAGGTAGTGTGATAGTATGTAGATTGTAGGAAGTGTAGCACAGCCTTAAGACAAATTAAACTTAAACTTTAAGCTTTATTATTATTAGTAGTAGTATTATTATTGTTGTTGTTGTCATTATTATTATTGTTATTATTAATAATAATGTATTTAAGACATTGTTTTATTAACTGATTAACTATTACATATAATAAATTGTTGGTGCACTGCACTTTATTATAGTCTGAAGACTGAAAATACTGTGAAAAGTCTTTTTAAGGCACCTATAGGTACCTGGTATAGAAAAACAACTCTGAAAACCGCCAGAATGCTCAGGGCAGAGGTCCAGGAGTGACCCACAGACTCCAAAATCGTCCCCTGAGGAAGGACGCCTAGAGCTGCACTTTTCATCATGTCCTCCATGACTTTCTCCTGCTCTAGTTTATGACAGAACCTGAGCAGCAATTACGGCTCTGTAGTGATGGATGTCAGACCTCAGTCTGAAACCTCACAGTTGGCTGAATTCCAATGCACCACTTCCTCTTCAGGTAATCACCGACATTTAAACACTCTAGGCCAGGGTTTCTCAAGGGGCGTTGAACCCATGGACCTCTGCCTGTGTGAACAAAACTCTACAGATCTCCACAGATTGTACAGAGTACTTGGAACCACGCCGTAGCGACATTCATGGCCTCATTAGCTAGAACCATGAGATGGATCATATTTTGGTCTGCTGTCAATGTTCTTTATACAGTCGTCACTGTAATAGAAATTGAGCTGACCACCTCAGTGATGTGACATGTTTCATATCATGATTCAACATATAAATTCTCAACATATACATTCTTCAGCAATTTTTATCAAGCTACTCTTAAGAGGATATCCAGGCCCACCCAGTACAATTATACCCTCACCCACCCTGTCAATTGGTTTGACACAAAAATTACTTAGATATACAAAGTTCCCAAAACAAGGAGATACTAATATAAACATGGAGATACTAATATATCTACTACATCTGATAAGATATTGCCGTGTATTGCCTCTAAGTGTCAAATTAAAATTTCTACTGGTCCACGGACCCCCTGGCTATCTCATAGGCACCCCTGGGGGTCCCCCAGAGCCCATCTTGAGAATCACGGCTCTAGAGAAGAATCTATCAAGGACGTCTTTCAAAGACAGTCAGCTCTTTCTTTGAAAGTGTTCATCTACATCACTCCGAGGAGTCTTAAAAAAACAGGGCACCTTTTTGATGCTACATAGAACACTTTTTAAAAGTTTCTATAAAGAACCAAATCAAATCACATTTATTGTCATGTCACATTACATGGGTGTTAAAGTGAGTGAAAACTTGCATCATCCCTCACAGTAGTACAAAAACAGAAGATATATTTACAAAATAAAATATTTAGAACCATGGTTAAAAGGTTTTCGACCAACGTAAAGAACCCTTAAACCAGGCAAAGAATGATTTAAGCACCCAGATGGTTCTTTGAGTTGAGCCAAGGTTCAATGTAGCACCACTGGCTTTAGTAAGGAACCTCTGAAAAACCTTGATCACATTTTATTAAAGTTTTATAAAACCTATTATTATTTTAGGAAATTATGTTACACAGCTAATTAACTATTACATATAATAAACTGTTGGTGCACTGCACTTTATTATAGTCTAATGTATGAAATATCAAGAAATGGTGTTTCTAGCTTTAGTACTTCTTGTTTGTGTTTTATTGTAGTACTGTCAACGTTAAATAAATAAAAAACATCGCTAAATTAAAATGCTAATACATCACTAGGCCATGAAAAGAGACCTACAGGAAGCTGTTGGAGTCAAACTTGGTAAGATGATTAATAAGGTCTGCAGATTAATGGTGTGCGTTAACTTTTTTTAATGCAAAATAATCATCTTATAAACACAACGTCGCTACTGTTGAACTCAGATGGTAGATTACTCATGCTGAAAAGTTGATTAAATCTCATAACTAACTCTCGATCTCTTACACACACACACACACACACACACACACACACACACACAGCTGCTCCTCGTTTAGCTTTTAGCCTAATCCAGCCCAATGTCTAATCATCCATTTATACAACTGGATTTAATCGCTTTCCCCACATCAGACTGTCTGTAGTAACAATTCACATTACTTTAATTTTGACTCCAAACTGGGACCAGTAGACTGATGGGAATCACTGGCATCATGAATACTAAATGGGCTGGTTTTCGCAGTTTACCTTCCATATATGGACTGCATGGCCTGGGCAGTGGTGAATAGGCTAAGGGATTCTTTGTAACATTGTTTTTAAGAAGGAACAGATTTTTTTCAGGATGCGCTGTATGTTGTGGGAAGACTAATTAGTGGACAGATTTGATAAATCAGCAGAAATTAAGTTGACTGTTGCGTCGCATTCAAAGCTAAGTGGGATCATACTTGTGAAAGGGTTAGAGTTGTATTGGACAAAAGTATTGGGACACCTGCTCATTCATTGTTTCCACTGAAACCAAGTGTATAAATTAATAAAACTAAATCATTTATCTGTCTCTACTGTCCAGGGGAGAAGGCTTTCTACTAGATTTTGGAGCGGAATTGCTGTGATGATTTGATTACATACAGTGACCAGCGCTTTAGTGAGGTTAGTCAGGATGTTGGACAATCACCACCTTGCCTCATCCCTAACTTCCCAACTCATCCCAAAAATAGTGAATTGAGCACCAGCCATCATTCCAGAGAACACAGTTCCTCCACTGCTCCACAGCTCAATGCTGTGGGGGTATCATGGGTAAGCATGGCTCACATATAGAATGCGTACATATCCAAACTCTAACCCTAACCGTTTTCTATACATTCTGTTTTGGACACTGCCCCCTAGCGCACACATTCACCTCCCGTTCACGTCTGTTGGCCAACACCTATGTGAACATCCACGCAGAACACCGGCACATGTCCACAGATTCACAGACACAGAAGTATAATTGGGCCTTTAGAGCCACTGAGAGCCTCTGCGAGCTACGCTTACGCTTTCGTTGACGTGCACTTTCTCAGAAGTATAAATCAGCTGTGAGCCACCTTATCAGCTCATTATCAGTTACCTTTACGAGTGGAATTAGACTGCAAGCCAAGCCTGTGGCCATGCGGCACCCAAGTAGCCACTGAACATGTGCTGTGTTCGTGGGCTCGCCTAGGAGACTATTTTGAACATCTATATATTGTGTGTGAGCTCAGGGCTAAAGAATGCCCCACAGATGAACAATCACCTGATGTTATTGCAGACCGAGACGGGCAGACAGTTGCTGCAGTCGGAGCCGGAGCCATGAAGGCAGCAGAATGAAAAGAGGCCTTTAGAACAATGAGAGGAGCATTAGTGTATTTCAGAGAGACAGGTGGCCATGGCTGAGGTCACGTGGGGAGGGGAGGGATTTCTCTCTCATTTATCCCCTCAAGGAAATATTCTTTTAGGGCTCTCCTGCTCATTTCCCGAGGACTATCAATAGACAAAAAGGACAATAGGCAACAAATAAGCAAAGAATACCATTTAAGTATTTGCAGGAATATTCTTTCAATATTAAAAGGTTCTTCACACACATACAAACAAACACTATATGGACAAAAGTATTGGGACGCCTGCTTATTAAATGTATCTTCTGAATTCAAGGGTATTAAAAAAAATAATACAAGAGTTCATCCTGAGCTTTTGTGGGAGTAACTGTCTCTACTGTCCAGGAACAGCTCTCTACTATATTTCAAAGAAGCATCAAAGAAGCACCCCACCTAATACCCAACTCCTCACCCCCAACTCATCACAAATGTATTGGATAAAGCACACAGCTCCACTGCTCCACAGCTCAATGCTGGGGGCTTCATACCCCTCTAGCCCACGTCTGGAATGGAGTGGTGCCGAGGTTCATGTTTATTTCCTTCAGAGAGTCCTATTTTAATGGCAGTGCTTCTCTATGGGAACCAGACAAGCGCTGTGTGTGCATTTGCACATCTGTTTCAGCAATGGGTGCAATGTAGTACAATTAAAGTAGCTTAATGCATTAATTAAAAGGGGTGTCCACAAACATTTTGATTCTCTTTATTGAATCAAAAATGGTTCTTCTATGGTATCTATGGCCTTTGTAGTACCTTTGTTTCTGAGAGTAAAAGCACATGCTCTCTTGAGGGTTCTCATGAGCACCCCTCTCAACTTAAAACAAGGTCTAAAGAACCTTTAAGGTTCTTCACACTCCCATATCTCTATTACAAACATTATTGTTTTCCCTGCTCCCAACAATTAATCTAATCAGCTCATTAACAAGCCCTTTCAGAGTTACAGGGGGTGTGTGTAATACAGCATGGAGCCCACTAAAATGTGCAGGCATGGTGCCTCCAGGACCAGGGTTGAGAAACACTGTGGTAGAGAACCAAAAGTGGTTCTTCAATCGCATGAATCAAAGATTATTCATTGGGAGTTTAACAAAACCATGTAGGACTATGTCACTCCAAACACACTACTACTACTATTAACACACCACCATGTCAGTGTCACTGCAGTGCTGAGAATGACCCACCACCCAAACAATAGCTGCTCTGCTCTGTCACCACTGAAGAACAGGGTGAAAGAAGGCTTCTAACAAGGTATGCAGAGAAACAGATGGACTACAGCCTGGAACTGTAGAACTACACAGGGCTCCTATATGGTACTGGGAGATAGACTGGACCAGAGGGTGGTTTTAATGAAGTGGCCAGATGGTGTAGAACAGCACAGCAGAGTTTCAGTGCAATTCTAAGGTTTTTCATTATAGTGCCCAAGCCACAAACTAAAATGTTAGCATTGTGCTAACACTTTAACCAGAAGTCAGCATACTATCCATAATAACCAGTATGAAATATTGAAATACTGAAAACATGACAAAATCGAACTTGAGTTCTAGTCACTCCATGTTGGAAACGTTGCCACAATACCTGCAAATCAGCTTACTTGGTTGAAATACTTATAATAATAATAATAATAATAACAACAATAATATAATATTTATAATAATACATAAATATAAATAAACTGTTTCATACCCTTGCTTGTGTGCTAAAATCAGTCCTGGCCTTCACCTAGAATCCCCCCAATACATCAAATGACCACATCACCCATGTCTGAACTGGTCAGCTAAGTTCAGTAAACCAGCCAATAAAAGAAGAGCTTATTGGGGTTTATTTCCCACAAGCTCTCAATAAGAGGAAAATCAGCATGTTTCAGAGGGGTAAATAGGCTTGTAACATCGCATCTGAGCATATTTAGCAAAATTTTGCCAAAATAAAGTTACATACTTACTATTCATACATTGAACAGCATAAAATACTAAATAAATGTAATCTGTTACACAATTAATATGTATTTTATGTAGTTACATTACATAAGTTTGACCATAGTTGACTAAAAGAATGGAGATGCACCAACATGGGGACATTGACCAATGCCAATAATTCTCATAAACAATGAAATGAAAAATCCTGGGTCAATAAAACAGAAATACCCTTGCTTGTGTGCTAAAATCAGTCCTGGCCTTCACCTAGAATCCCCCCAATACATCAAATGACCACATCACCCATGTCTGAACTGGTCAGCTAAGTTCAGCTGTAGTAGTAAGTGCACACAGTTTTCCATGCTCATATATCAATGCCTCAGGCCCGGCAGCAGAGACTTGTGCGTCAGCTTTTGCATCACAGGGCCTCTAACCACTCGCTGATATATCTGGAAAAGGCTGGCAGTATTAGATGTCAATCCCTGACAACGTTCCATGCTATAGCTCAGAGTTGGAGCTCCCAGTCCAAAAATGACTCGTGATCCCAACCTGAAGCCAGACTGCTAACCAGTGAATGCAGAAATAATGAGCGTCTGAACTAATCGGCTCAGTGAGACGCCCTGAAAGACACCAGTAACAGTTATCAGAATGAAAACAGCTCACTGATATACTGCACGGGGAGTATGATGAGATTTTTACCCAACACTAGTTTAACAAGTGTGTTTTGGGGACCACATTTTCACCTGGAACTTCGAAACACAGTGTTAATAACCCCTTAACTCTTGGCTCATCAGTCAGTCACTGATCTAAAGATGAGCTATTCAGTAACTACTACAAAATATTCAGCAAGTACTGAAGTACTGAAGCTAAAGGGGCTTTTAAAAGTCAAACAGAATGATTTTGGCCTAGCTGAATAATGAGAGTTTGGTTCATGGAGGCGACAAACTGTGAACCTCAAACTTGTTAAACATCAAAGTTGGCCGAAATAACTCATTAAACATTTACATAAACCCCGCCCCCTAGAGAAAGCGCCAATCAAAGCTGGTGAAACACTAAAAGACAGCAGCAACTTAAACAGAATATGGTGTTGTTGACACCGGAGAGCAGCTCATCCCCTCCAGACTCTGCTAGTTATGGGAATACTGTAATGCTACATGAACCACACCTCGTGACCATGGTATTTCCTGCACCTGTGTCTGCTAAAAGGCTCAAAGCTACCTCAGCTGAACCAAACTGGAGCTAAAACCACATTAGAGGGGAAAGTACAGACCTATTGTTTTTACCAGGAAGACTCCAGAAAGCCAAATTCAGGGAGTCAGGTGAGTGGGGGCAAGGCTACAAGCTAACTGGCTATTGTCTCTTCAGATTGCCAAAAGCACACATAGAGAACACAGTTGACAGGACAGCAGCACTATCCGGTAAGACTCGGGAACAATTGGGTTCTGTGAGACGATGCGGTGCCATAAACCAGCCAATAAAAGAAGAGCTTATTGGGGTTTTTTTCCCACAAGCTCTCCATAAGAGGAAAATCAGCATGTTCCAGGGGGGTAAATAGGCTTGTAACATCTCATCTGAGCACATTTAGCACCTGAGTGCCAAAATAAAGTTACATACTTACTATTCATACACTGAACAGCATAAAATACTGAATAAATGTAATCTGTTACACAATTAATATGTATTTTATGTGGTTACGTTAAGTGTTGACTATAAGAATGGAGACGCACCAACATGGGGACATTGACCAATGCCAATAATTCTCATAATCAATGAAATGAATAAAATGCAGGTATTTTGGTGCAGTAGTCCAATGTCAGGTAAACATTCTCCTCAATAAATACACCAATAAATATCTGTAAAATCAAAAAAACTGTCCAGTGTCATTTTTAAAGCAATGATCTGCCCATATGATTCCAATAACTCTGCATCCTGATTAACACTATTATATATTGCAGGCACTGAACTGAAAGAAGGCCAAATATGATCTATACTCAGAGACTGTATAGGGCCTGGCCAGTTTAGCTTAAAAATAGTACGGACTTGGACTGATCACACACAGGACACACATGACGGATTCCCTGTGCTGTTATTTTCAGTGTGGCTGTGTAATTCCTTAGAAGGAAAAAACAAGCTTCCATATGTAATGACATCCTCAAAGGAAAGCCTTCATCAATTTTTCATCAACATGCTCGTAGCCTAAGTGTACGTGACTGAAGCAGAGCACGTTTATTTCTGGCCTTTGCCTCCTGAATTTCAGCATGGAGCTCTATTTGTCTTACAATGAGAGCAAACTGGGCCAAGACTTGGCAGTTTGGCGAGAGGCACTTCCAACCTGAGGATCCGAACAAGCAGAAACAGGCATTACTACACTCATTCGCTGATTAGGCTCAGGGAGAGAAAACATACTGTATATAACAGTACGTGCAGAGACACAGTCCACTTTTTTTTTTATATTACTCACGTCTATCCAAAGTGCGAACAGAAACCATAGGTCTGATCAAGCTTCCCTACATTCAGAGCTGGTACTGTGTCTGGCACGTTTGCAGCTTCTATCCCCTACACATCTCTTCAAGATTTCAGCAAATCTTTATGTGACGTTTCTGTGTAATAACAAGATGAACAACAGAGTTCATATTCATAAAGCATCTTCCCCTAATCTGATCTGATCAGAGTCTTTAAATTTTGAGCATCAGCCCAAATTAAGTGTAAAACCCAGGTCGTGCTGCGCGCCATCAGCAGCCGGAGTCTGAGGGAGCACAACTGCGTTGATCTTTCAGGAATTAGTTGATGGCCCTTTCCCCCACATCATTCCTAATGTGATGTTAGTGTTAAGGCCATTGCTTGTGATGGTGGGAGTTCACATGAATGGTGATTGGGTAATTGGCCTTCCAAATTGGGTAAAAATAGGGTAAATTTAAGAATAAATTATTAAGGGAAGGAAAGAATAAAAAGCTGATACACAAACAATTAAATGATCCATGGATAGGCCTAAAACATTCCTAAGTATATATATATATATATATATATATATATATATATATATATATATATATATATATATATATAACAGTTTTATTAAATTAATTATCTAATTATTATATAATAAGTATATACCACAAAAATATACTACTACAGTTTTCCACATATAAGCCTAAGTTTGTATCATGAACAGGTCATTTTACTCTGGATCTGCTCCTGCTTGTCCACTCCCAGTCCCATTCTGAAACTGATGGAACCATTTGTTTCCTGGCCCTTGCATAAAAACACCACCATAGGTGTGGACCTTTCTTTATAACCATGGTAATTAAGCCGTTGAGCTGGGGTAATCTATTGCACTCTCCCCTCAGCTGGGACACCCCTGCCACGCATGCTGCTCCGGAGAGTCTGGTGAGTAAGCTTGAAGCTATGCTGTTCTGGTATAATGACAATAAAGTTGAATTGAATCAACCTTTTCAGGAAACACGCTGAACAATGTCCTGGAGCTCTACAGGAGAGCTGACACACAGCCAGGAAACACAGGCCCAGCCGAACCAGCCAGCGGCTACGAGCTGTTAGCAGTACAACAGTACAGTTCCAGAGTTTAGCGACATCACACTAATCTTACTTTCACCAACTCCTCCCCCACCCCACCACTGTTAAACTGATAGATGGTTGGCAATCTTGTCCAAATATTTGTGGACACGCTTTCTAATAAAAGCATTCAGCTACTTTAAGGTTGCATCTATTGCTGACACAGATGTGCAAATGCACACACACACACATTGTCTAGTCCTTGTAGAGAAGTACTGGATAGAACAGGACTTTCTGGAGCCTAATGCCAGGCGTGGAGGCATGGGCTAGAGGGGTATAAAGCCTGTTGCTTGTTGCTGAATGTAATCAGAAGGAACAACAAATGAGCAAGGTGTCCCAATACTTTTGTCCAAACAGTGTTTTGCTCTATTCTACACTACACTATGTTTGGTGTTTGGAGTTTATATCCCACCAACGATTTTAAGTATGCATTGTATCCAATATATATATATATATATATATATATATATATATATATATATATATATATATATATATCATGTGTCATTCCAAAAGCCAGGGTTGTACTTTTTGGCCAAGTACAATCAACATGTACAAATGCACAAAGGAATTTAGCAGCCATTAGCTGAGATATGAAAAAGTTCATGGTGAATAAACAGTGCCGCAGCCCTATGTCTAATCTAAACAGAGCACTACTGTGGCGTCTCCTCTTCAACAGGACCCTAAGTGGACTCTCTTTTGGAGAGGACAGAAATGAAAGGAAAGACGTCAGTGAGGGAACATGCTCATTGAGAATCACAGCAAAAGTTTTGGGTGGTATCTTTAAAGGAAAATGGCAAACAGGATGTGTGTGTGTGTGTGTGTGTGTGAGTGTGTGTGATGGCTGAGGCTGTACTCTGTTAATGTGTGGATGTCTGTGCCAATTCCGTTTGTGAAGACCCACCCCTGCACTCCGCATTAGACAAAACCCTTGAATCCCATGTAGCCTAAAAATAGGCACATTGACACACACACTTTAATGGCACACACACTCAAACTCACACAAACACACACACACACACATATATATACAAACTATTTTTGAAAGCAAGAGTCCAGCTGCTGTAGTAGGCGCTAGGCTTTTTCAACAGGTGGATGTGTGTAGAGTAGCACAATGTAGTGTAGAGTAGCATACTAGTGTACTACAGTGAATAGAGCACAGAGTAGGGTAGTGTAGCACAGTATAGTATAGGACAGTGTAGTGTAGCGTAGAGTAGGACAGTGTAGCGTAGAGTAGAGAAGGATAGTGTAGCGTAGAGTAAGATAGTGTAGCGTAGAGTAGGATAGTGTAGCGTAGAGTAGAGTAGGATAGTGTAGCATAGAGTAGAGAAGGATAGTGTAGTGTAGAGTAGGATAGTGTAGAGTAGAGTAGGATAGTGTATCGTAGAGTAGAGTAGGATAGTGTAGTGTAAAGTATGATAGTGTAGTGTAGAGTAGGATAGTGTAGTGTAGAGTAGGATAGTGTAGCGTAGAGTAGAGTAGGATAGTGTAGCCTAGAGTAGGATAGTGTAGCATAGAGTAGGATAGTGTAGTGTAAAGTAGGATAGTGTAGAGTAGGATAGTGTAGGGTAGAGTAGGACAGTGTAGTGTAAAGTAGGATAGTGTAGGGTAGAGTAGGATAGTGTAGTGTAAAGTAGGATAGTGTAGGGTAGAGTAGGATAGTGTAGTGTAAAGTAGGATAGTGTAGGGTAGAGTAGAATAGTGTAGTGTAAAGTAGGATAGTGTAGGGTAGAGTAGGATAGTGTAGTGTAAAGTAGGATAGTGTAGGGTAGAGTAGAATAGTGTAGTGTAAAGTAGGATAGTGTAGAGTAGGATAGTGTAGGGTAGAGTAGGATAGTGTAGTGTATAGTAGGATAGTGTAGTGTAGAGTAGGATAGTGTAGTGTAAAGTAGGATAGTGTAGGGTAGAGTAGGATAGTGTAGTGTAAAGTAGGATAGTGTAGTGTAGAGTAGGATAGTGTAGTGTAAAGTAGGATAGTGTAGTGTAAAGTAGGATAGTGTAGAGTAGGATAGTGTAGTGTAGAATAGAGCAGGATAGTGTAGCGTAGAGTAGGATAGTGTAGTGTAGCGTAGAGTACAGTAGGATAGTGTAGAGTAGAGTAGAGTAGGATAGTATAGAGTAGAGTAGAGTAGAGTAGGATAGTATAGAGTAGAGTAGAGTAGAGTAGGATAGTGTAGAGTAAAGTAGAGTAGAGTAGGATAGTGTAGTGTAGCGTAGAGTAGAGTAGGATAGTGTAGAGTAGAGTACAGTAGGATAGTATAGAGTAGAGTAGAGTAGGAGAGTGTAGCACAGAGTAGAGTAGAATAGTGTAGCGTAGCGTAGAGTTGAGTAGGATAGTGTAGAGTAAAGTAGAGTAGAGTAGAATAGTGTAGCGCAGCGTAGAGTAGAGTAGGATAGCGTAGAGTAGAGTAGAGTAGAGTAGGATAGTGTAGAGTAGAGTAGGATAGTGTAGCGTAGAGTAGAGTAGGACAGTGTAGCGTAGAGTAGAGTAGAGTAGGACAGTGTAGCGTAGAGTTGAGTAGAGTAGGACAGTGTAGCGTAGAGTTGAGTAGGATAGTGTAAAGTAGGACAGTGTAGCGTAGCGTAGAGTAGAGCACTATAGTGTAGCATAGCATAGAGTAGAGTAGGATAGTGTAGAGTAGAATAGAGTAGGGTAGTGTAGCGTAAAGTAGGATAGTGTAGAGTAAAGTAGAGTAGGATAGTGTAGTGTAGAATAGAGTAGGATAGTGTAGCGTAGAGTAGGATAGTGTAGTGTAGAATAGAGTAGGATAGTGTAGCGTAGAGTAGGATAGTGTAGAGTAGAGTAGGAGAGTGTAGCGTAGAGTAGGATAGTGTAGAGTAAAGTAGAGTAGGATAGTGTAGAGTAGCGTAGAGTAGAGTAGGATAGTGTAGAGTAGAGTAGAGTAGGAGAGTGTAGCATAGAGTAGAGTAGGATAGTGTAGAGTAAAGTAGAGTAGAGTAGGATGGAGTAGAGTAAAGTAGAGTAGAGTAGGATGGTGTAGCGTAGAGTAGAGTAGGATAGTATAGAGTAGAGTAGGAGAGTGTAGCATAGAGTAGAGTGGAATAGTGTAGCGTAGCGTAGAGTTGAGTAGGATAGCGTAGAGTAAAGTAGAGTAGAGTAGGACAGTGTATCATGAAATTTTGAAAACATGTAAACAATAACTGCCAGATTCACATTACATCAACATGGCAAAATGGAGATACAAGGTTTTTGCATGACAGTGACGATACATTCACATAGTGAGGCCTACGTCTGTCATTGTTTACTTATTAACACAAATTGATTGAAAAAAATCATAGTTTAATATTTACACTTTTATGGATCAGCAGTTCGCATGAGGAAAATTCATGTTTTTAATTGAAGAGAGTGACCCATCCATTAATATGAACTTTTAAAATACAAACACTTCAAAAACATCACTGCAAAAAAATGATCGTAATACACAATATTTGTTTTTGATAATATATCATAGATATCCTCAGTGCTTCAAAAACACTGACCAGCTGCACACTTCATTACAGGGAGGGTTATTAGTCCTGTTTAATTGGATGCAGCACATTTTCAGTACAAATCTCTGTTCTAAGCATGAGAGTGTTTAGGAATAGTAGCTACTAAGAATGTGTTGCTATTGGTGCATTTTGTCTGCATCTCAAAATTCAGTGTGAAATATTGTGAAATTGTCTTTATATATCATGACGTAATACTTTTACATATCACCCACCTTTACAACTTAACCCATTAATATAATAAGATAATACAAATAATCAACCTTAAAATGTAATAAATCCCCAGTGAGGTAATAAGATGGCATTATGGGTACAAATAGTATTACATTAATGGTCAAAATCCTGTATGATATTACTCGGCAAGTTATTACATGCATTTCTGGGATTATCACACTATTATCACACTATTGGTAAATTATAGCAATATTAAAACTACAAGCCTGAAGTGTTTGGGAATCTCTGAAAGGTTGCTGTTAGTTTTTAAAGTTTATTAAAGTTCATTTTTATCATTTAAATCTGCTGCTCAAAATAGCCGGTCAACAGTTACTGTAATCAGGAGTGACATCTCTATATCTTCACATTTCTTGGCTTCATCCTGTTATGACCCCTTTCAATGTCACGACTACAGTACGGCTTTGGGCTTTTTCTTTCCTCAAGGATATCCCAGTGAAAATCTCAATCTCTCTATTTTTACACGCCTCGTCCTCTCGAGACACCAAAAGAAGGAGCATGGTAGCTACAGCCCAAGAGCTTCCCACAATTCCCCTGGGCTGGGGGAAACTATCCTACTCAGAAACGAGGCAAAGGCTGAGAATAACACTGCACACTACAAAAATAGGTCTCCTGAGGGGGTTCTGTTCGGTGCCAACCTCTGACCACAGACAAAACGTGTCTCAGTACGGATCAACACCCACCAAAGCCAGGGGGGATTAGCATCCCTTATCCTGGAATCCTTCTTTATTCGTTTTTTTTCTGGCCTTCAGAGGTATTTTACCGTTCACCGAGCATGAGGTGTAATTTCACACACAATGAGCCAAGCTTTTCATACACTTGATTGAAATAGATTCACATGTCAAAGCAAGTGGAGTGAGCCTGTAAACCTCAGGCAGCAGTGATTATATCCTAACATGATCGAGCTCGGGAAGGCAGGCAATTTCACACAGCTTTTAAACGATGCGCACTTGCAATGGCACAGAAAACGTGGGTGTGTTTTTGCTTAAATAAGAGTCACACCTAAAAGAGGCGTTTTGAGATGAGTGCTCACACCTTTTAGTGTGTGTGTGTGTGTGTGTGTTTATAATTCACATATGAAAAATAGTAAGAATAGTACATTTAAATTTATAGTACAAACTAGAAAAGGAAGCGTGGAAAGGTTCACCACTTCCAGGGAGTTGCTAGACTGTTGCTAAGGTCATCAAGATGAAACTGTTTCTACTAAGTGGTTGCTATGATATTTCAGGTGGTTGCTAAGGTGGTTAATGTGGTATTTCATATGGTTGCTATGGCGTTGCTAGGTGCTTGCTATGGTATTCCAGATGGTTACTATGATGTTGCTGAGCGGTTGCTAGCGCGGCAAGGTGTTTGCTATGGTATTTGCAGCAATTGCTGTGGTGTTGCTTAGTGGTGGCAAGTGGTTGCTGCTAGGCAGTTGCCATGATATCCCAGGTGGGAGCTATGATGTCTCAGATAGTAGCCATGGTGCAGCTTAGTGCTTGCTAGTGTGTGGCTAGGCAGTTGATTTGGTATCCCAGACAGTAGCTATGGTGTCTCAGATAGTAGCTATAGTGCTGCTTAGTGGTTGCTAGTGTGGGGCTAGGCAGTTGTTATGGTCTCCTAGGCGGTAGCTATCATGTCTCAGATAGTAGCTATGCCGCTGCTTAGTGGTTGCTAGTGTGGAGCTGGGCAGTTGCTATGGTATCCCAGGCGGGTGCTATGGTGTCCCAGGTGCATGCTTAGGTTTTGCCAACAGTGTAGATGGAACATTGTCAATATCTCCAAAAGGTTCAGCAAATAACAATATAGTTGCGCAATGCCTAGCAACCATTTTGCAACATCATAGCAAGCACCTGAGATACCATAGGAACCACCTAGCAGCACCACAGCAACCACCTAAAATATGGTTCAATCTAATTCTAATACCATGTCCAAGCAGTCGCACGCCTTTTCTTGGTCACTTGGTTCCAACTACTAAACAAACAGCATTCATTTTTCATCAAGACTGGAAAAGGCAACAGTATAGTCCTAGTGGAGTACTCACCTGGCCCAAATCCAGAGTGACGTTCACCTCATTGTAGTTCAGTCCTCTGGAGAGAGGAGGGCTCTGCCACCAGCGCTCGGTGCCATCGATGGCATTGCTCACGGGGTGAGCTTTATTGGGGTCATTGGCGTTGCAGTGGTCGCAGAATTGGCCCTGCAATGAGACCACAGAGGTCTTAGTCCCAGATTCTCACACTCATATTTAGACTTCTGGCTCTGTATGTATAAACACAGTCCTCTATAAAACCATGCATAACAGTTCTCAGAGCAGGAGTGCTCATATCAGATAAAATCTTGCTTTTATTACCCTTGAATAAACAGCTGTATGGCCTTCAGAAATCATAGCGAAGTTGCCAGATTATAAAGTACACACTGCACCAGCGTTCATTGGCTAGTGTATTTAAAAAGCCCATGAAATAGGGGTTAAAGGGCCCATATTTCATAGGCTTTTTAAATACACTAGCCAGTCTATTAACAGTCACAGACAGCGAGAACTCTGAAAAACTCAGCATTTCCTGTTGCTATCAGTCTGAGAGACTAATATCTGCTGAAAGCAACATTATGTAGCAATTTGACCATATTTTAAGGACTTCCCTGTCCCTATGGAAGCTAAACAATGGACTGGCTTTTAGCTTAGGTTTTTTTTTTTTTTTTTTTTTTATAATTGCCTTATTTTTTATGTTTATCATTGGATTTTAAACCAAAGTAATTAAATAATTATCTAATCTAATCCAACATCAGACAATTCATGATGGTTTTAGGCTCCTGGCCAGCTCTGCTAGTGGTGCGAGGAGTTAAGAGTCAGACTGAGGGTCTAAGCTGCCCATTAAAAAGCCATGAGATTATTAGATGGACTGTTCACATATTTCACCCACAGTTCTTATTCATCTCAGCACTCAATGCCAGACATCAAGTCACAGTCCACTTCAGCACAAAGTGTAAATAAGCAAGCAGTCCAGACCAAGGTGCTTTCTCAACCCAACATCTCTGTAAGTACATGTAATGGTATGCATTATCACCGCCACCAGCTGTAGCCATACATTAGTGAAAAAGGGCAGTTGAAAGAAGTGTTACAGTCGGACACACTCGATTTGAACCCAGGCATGCTACACAAACGCGATCAGAGCTACACACACACACACACACGTGCAGCCCGCAGACCATCACACGCCAGGTTTCAGACCATGTCTTATAATGCGGCGCATGTGACTTAATGCTGAGGTGCTATAATTGGGTCATTTAACCCCTGCACTCTCAGAGAGCAGAATGTAGCCCTGCAGAGGACACACAATCAAGGCTAGCATGTGACCACCATGTCAACACATGATTCAGGGAATATAATGGTGACTAATGCAAATCCAAACACAGCGCATAAGGGCTCTGTGTGTATTCAGCATCAGTGAAAGCAAGCCAGTCTATGTTCACATCAGAGAACCTCCTTTGCTTTGATGGTCGTTAACAAAGACCAATTACATCCTGGTTTAAGGCCTGGACTGGGCTCCGAAGCTCATTTCTGCTTTTCATTTTGGATTTTTGTTTTCTTTAAAGCCCCCAGCAGTTCCACAAGCATAAACGATGTAGCCAAGCCCAAAGATGTAAGCAAATTAAAACGAGATAAAGAGATTTTTTTGGGAGCTTGGGGGTTCTTGTTGTGTGCCGCTGCAACCCTATTCCAGGTTTCTCCTGAATGCCCCCAGTCCAGCCAGCACATCGTGGAGGATGTGTTCAACTCCATCAGCAGCAGCAGCAGCAGCAGCAGCAGCAGCAGCTCACCTGATCTACCATCATTAAGCCCTGATTTACCACCAAAACCAGGTGTTGATCTGAGGAGAACTCTAAATAACACTAGACTCCATGAGGAGAACTTTGGAGATGTTTTACCCTGGATATTAGCATGGTTTACAGGCATGGCCTGCATTTACGGCAGTTTGAAAAGAGGGGGTGGTTGACTTCACATGTATCAGAGGAGGCATGTGCTTGTCCTCACCCTTCTAGGGACGGGAGGACTGCAAGAGACACAAGTCAGCAGTGTTGGTGTTCATTTAACACTGGGGATTTTTTGCAAGCTTAATGTTGGATAGATATCTCCACTATTCCACTGATGTACATAAACAAGTGGCTAACAATTTTTTAAAAATTGCAATAGTTTTTGCCTTATTTTTATGTTTATCATTGGATTTTAAACCAAAGTCATTAAAAAAAGAGAAGAACAGATACCAACAAGCCTCATTTCCTTTGCTGACTGATGCTGGATGTGTAGAGTATATTTATATATATTAGATATATATTTTGAAAACATGTAAACAATAACCAGATTCACATTAGATCAACATGGCAAAAATGGAGATAAAAGGTTTTTGCATGACAGTGACGATATATTCACATAGTGAGGCCTACGCCTGTCATTGTTCACTTATTAACACGAATTGATTAAAAAAAATCACAGTTTAATATTTACACTTTTATGGATCAGCAGTTCGCATGAGGAAAATTCATATTTTTAATTCAGAGTGTGACTCATCCATTAATATGAACATTTAAAATACAAACACTTAAAACACTTAATACTGCAATCCATTCTCAATAATGTAAAAATCCCAGATATGCACGATAAATTTGTACTGGGCAACCTTACAATACTTTATATCGTAATACACAATATTTGTTTATGATACTATATCATAGTATTTAAGTACTTTAAGAACACTGACCAGCTGCACATTTCATTACAGAGAGCGTGTCAAAGTCATTAAAAAAGAGAAGAACAGATACTAACAAGCCTCAATATCTTTGCTGACTGATGCTGGATGTATTAAGAAGTTTATTTTAGTTTAATTAGGAAAACTTGGTACTGGTTTTTAGTCTAATCTGCTTTTTAAAACCTCTACTCGAGTCGTTTTAGCTCTACTCCACTATTCCACTAATCTAACATTAGACCATTCTTGATGGTTTTAGGCTGCTGGCCAGCTCTGCTAGTGGCTGCGAGGAGTTAAGAGTCAGACTGAGGGTCTAAGCTGCTCATTAAAAAGCCATGAGATGTTCCGCTCAGAGGTCTCCTTGAGACATAACCGTGATATGATAATAATGTTACTGAGTTCATTTAGACCTTTTTTAAGGTTGAAATCTCATCGGTTAAACCAGTGACATCACCTGTACTGCACTGCTGGTGCTCACAACTTTCACTTTGGAGCTTTTCCCTAGACTTCCCTAGCTCCATAAAGCAGTGGTTACCAATCCCGGTCCTAGAATGTGTAGAGAAGGGATACCCCAGGGCCTGGGAACTACGGACTGACCTGTAAAAGCAACAGGTTGAGATGTTTCCTCAAGAGGACTTTAAGTTTCTAGTGAAAACACCACAGAAGCAACAGCAACCAGTTAGGCTATGCTTCTAAAGAGATCTAGACCTTGTGACACAGAGCTTTCCACAAGACTGGACATGGAGTGGTTTAGGCTATTCTACAAGACCTGTTCCAGTCCAGGTGAGAGGTCTAAGGTCTAAGGTCTAAGCAGAGGTCCTGAGGACGTAGACTATGCCAGACACACAACTCCCTGAGGAAACAGCAACAGGTTGAGATGTTTCCTCAAGACTCTGACTTTCACTTTCCCAAGAAAACACCAGCCACCAGCTAAGAAGATGCTCTGGGAGTGACCACAGAGTTTACCATTACGCTGAAGGGGGCTTCCTTGGTGGAAGGGGAAAGTCAGAGTCACCCATGCCTCATTACCTGGATAGTCTGACTCGGCACTCCTAGAGTGGGTCCCCCGACCAGTTTGCAGTACAGGTCTGATCTGGGTCTGGAGTGGTGGTCTTCTCCGCATGTGGCAGTGGCTGTAATCGCCGAGCCCTCCGCCAGGTTAAAGTAGGGTGGGCTGAGGCTGAATCCAGAAATCTCGTTCACTGAGACCTGAGCGCTGACTTCGTGACAAAGTAAACACGACAGAAGGAGCACCGCCGTGGAGGGTGGGGGTCTTCTGCTCCACGCCATTTTCACTTTCTCCTGTATCCTCATAACCAGTCCATTGCAGCTGCGCTCAGCCTCTAGTCTCTCTCCACACACACACACACACACACAATAGCCTGATGTACTTGTGAGAGGGCTCCTCCTTACCTCGTGTGTGCGTGTGTGTGTGTGTGTGTGTGTGTGTGTGTGTTTGTTTATGCCACTTTGAGAGGACCATGAACATGAATGCAGATTCTATTGAATAACCTAAGACAGCAAAAGATGATTATGGTTAATGTTGGGGTTTACAGGGACAGTTCACCTAAAATTACACAATCTTGAGAATAATGATGATAAAAATGGAAGTCTGAAAAAATAATAAATATAAAAAAATCTAATAATAATAATAATAATCTAAAAAATAATAATAATCTCTAGGTGGTGCGACTGTCTAAGTGAGGGTCCTTGGTCACTGTGGTTAAGGTTGGGGTTTTAAGGGACAGTTCACCTAAAATCAAATTTACACAATATTCCATCTTAAAAAAAATTAAATGCAAGCCTGTGTTACCCAAAAAAAAAACATCCAGGTGGTGCGACTGTCTAAGTGTGGGTACTTGGTTACTGTGGGAAAGGTTGGGGTTTAAGGTACAGTTCACCTAAAAACAAATTTACTAACTTTTCTCAGCTTGAGAATAATGAAGATAAAAATGGAAGTCTGTATAACCTAAAGAAACGTCCAGGTGGTGCGACTGTCTAAGTGTGGGTACTTGGTTACTGTGGTAAAGGTTGGGGTCCTAAGGGACAGTTCACCTAAAATAAAAAAAAATTATTATTGATTTCCCCACTTAATTATTATATTTATTAATGATCATTATTATTGATTGTTATTATTATTATTTCCCACTATCTTAAATGTAGATTATTTTAATGTAGATTATTTTAGTGTAGAAGACATATTTGGTGAAATCTGTGTAAGTAAATTTGGGGGACTCCCGGTTGGCGCAGCTGTCCAATGCTGTCCTATCCCTTTAAG
The DNA here is from genome assembly GCF_030463535.1 of Salminus brasiliensis. Classification (NCBI taxonomy): domain Eukaryota; kingdom Metazoa; phylum Chordata; class Actinopteri; order Characiformes; family Bryconidae; genus Salminus; species Salminus brasiliensis. The sequence continues at coordinate 8,216,842 of NC_132886.1, forward strand.
TCCACCTCAGATGTTCGTACTTACGATTTTGGAGCTCATAAGTATGACGTGATTTCTGTTCAAGTGGTTTCGAACATGAACACCCTGGGAAAATGCTTTTCTAGTGTATTTCTAAGTGTGTATTTCCAATTACTGTAAGCTATGTGAAGTTGTAAAGTAGGAACTATCGGTAGAATGTACGCCCATGTGCTGCAGTGTTTGTGTTGCTGCTACATAAATAACACATAACCAAGTTATACTATTAAACACATTTTTGTTTTACACGTCTCCAACTCAGAAAAGCCAGGCCTCATCGAAAAATCTGAAATCACTGGTTACTCTGGTTAAGGTTGAGGTTGAGGTTAAGGTTGAGGGATAGTTTACATAAAATCAAATGTGCACAATTTCAACCTGTTACCCCAAATGCAGATCAGCCACGATGTGTTTGGTTTCTGGAGTTTGATTCTTTAGTTTAGCCCTGGCTTTGTAAGGATATTAGAGGTACTAATAAAAATCTGTGTACTAGTAAAAAACTGAATTGTTGAATTTAGGAGACTCCCAGGTGGTGCAACTGTCTAAGTGTTGGCCCTATCATTAAAAGACTCCGGTTGATCCCTATCTGGGAGTCAGAGTTTCTCCTCTGGTTGGGTAGGATGTAGGGTGTAAACTGCAGTCTTCATTTGGGAAGTAAAACAACTGTATGTAATGTAAGAGATGGTCAAATAGTAATAAATCTGGAGGGAGGGGGGTCTTGGGGGGGCAATTGTTCCTCTTGTTGCTAATTTAGACAACTTAACTATTTATCTTAACTATTGTAAAGCATTGTTCCTGACATCAGGCAGCATATTCATACAATTTTCCTGTGATAACTTTGATGTAATTGAACTTTTACAGTTGTTAAACTCTTCAGACAGTAAGTCATATCTATGCTAGATAGAACCGTACTATTTATATACAGTCGTATAGAAGAGCAAACACCTCACACCACCAGATACAGTATGCAGGAGCTCATGGCACCACCATGCACCATATAGGCAGAAATACAAATGTGCGTGCATATGTGTGTGTGTGTTGGAGGGCAGGGTCACATTCTGACACACACACGTTTGCTTGTCCAGTGAAGGTGTGTATAGGGCACAGAGTTCAGCTGGTATAAATCACACCCCTTTCAACCTCATGAATGGCTTGATAAGGATCTGATGAGTCTGATGTGTTAGAACAGGAAACTCAGCGCAGTGGGATGGGTGAACGTAGCTTTATAGCACTCTGTACAGGAGTTACTGTGTGAACAGATACAGTGAACAGATTGTGGTTATTCAAATCTACCTGGGAGAATATCTATTATTAAATATATTCATATTCATATTCATTGTTATATGTTGGTCTTAATTATTTTGTCATCCTGCAAAAAGCTTGTATCTCTATTTTTGTTGCTTTTCATTTTTTGACATAATGTGAGTCTGGAATTTTTTTTTATTTAATGAGTGGACCAATACAAATGCTCCAAAATCACTTTCCTGTACTTTCTCGATCTAACTATCTATCTGTCTGTCCGTCTGGCCGGCCATCTCTCTGTCTGTCTATCTATCTGTCTGTCTGTCTTTCTGTCTGTCCGTCTGGCCGGCCATCTCTCTGTCTGTCTATCTATCTGTCTGTCTGTCTTTCTGTCTGTCCGTCTGTCCGTCCGTCCGTCCGTCCGTCTCTCTGTCTGTCTGTCTGTCTCTCTGTCTGTCTGTCTGTCTGTCTATCTGTCTATCTGTCTATCTGTCTGTCTGTCTGTCCGTCTAGCCGGCCATCTCTCTGTCTGTCTGTCTTTCTGTCTATCTATCTGTCTGTCTGTCTTTCTGTCTGTCCGTCCGTCCATCTATCTGTATCTATCTGTCTATCTATCTGTCTGTCTGTCTATCTGTCTGTCTATCTGTCTGTCTATCTGTCTGTCTGTCTGTGTTAAGGTGGCAGAGACGAGACACTTCACAAACTGCTCTCCATCATTATGGACCTATAGAGCAGTTCAGTGACAGGTTGCTGTCACAGAGCTGCTCTTTTCGACTCAGGAGATCTTTTGTTCTGAGAGCCATCAGGCTCTTCAACTCTTCCGGAAGGTCCAGAAGAGGTAGGAGGACATATGAGGTTTGAGTGTCTTATGTGTAATCATAGTTTTTTTTTTTTATCTGCACTAGTAACACTATCTCTATCTATCTATCTATCTATCTATATATATATATCTATCTATCTATCTATCTATCTGTCTATCTATCTATCTATCTATCTATCTGTGTATCTGTCTGTCTGTCTATCTATCTATCTATCTATCTATCTATCTATCTATCTATCTATCTATCTATCTATCTGTGTATCTGTCTGTCTGTCTGTCTGTCTATCTATCTATCTATCTATCTATCTATCTATCTATCTATCTATCTATCTATCTATCTATCTGTGTATCTGTCTGTCTGTCTGTCTATCTATCTATCTATCTATGCAATGCAACAATGCAATGGAACACTCAGAGGTAACGTCTCTGGTGTTATGAAGAACTGAATAAAGGATAAGGAACAGTCGTATGGACAGTGCATGGACAATAGACTAAAACACAAGACAAGGTCATATTTACAACATGCGCAATGTGGGTAATGTGCATTAACAGATTAGAATTCGGGTATAGAGGGTCCAGACTGATCAGCCATATCATTAGTACCAAGCAATGTTGATGATCTTTATCTACAGTGGCTACATCTGTTAAGGAATGGGATCTACACATTAGGCAGCAAGTGAACAGTTAAAAGCAGGAAAATGGGCAAGCACAAGAATCTGACGACTTCTACATGTCAGAACATCTACATGGTATGCAGTGGTCAGTACCTACCAAAAGGGCCTCAAGGAAGGACAACCGATGACAGGGTCATGGGCACCTAAGGCTCACTGATGTGATCCATGGAGGCCTCACCTCACAACTATCAGAACATAAAGGATCTGCTGCAAACGTCTTGGCTTTTAGAGGTCTTGTGGAGTCCATGCCTCCAATGGTCAGATCTGTTGTGTCAGCACGAGGGGACCTACTTAATACTAGATCGATGTACATATGCTATTGGTGTATGACAATATATCCTGTATCACTGTACCCAATATTTTGGTGTACTTATTGATAAGAAACTCACAATTGCAGTAATGTCACAAAACATTATTTTAGATGTTGTCATCTTCTCATCAATCTACATTATACAATGATCTATCCACACCTGCCAGACTGTAAAATTCTCTGAGCTAGTACACTGTTAAAAGTATGAGATCTCAGAGGAACTTTTGGAGGTTCCTCAATAGTTTCAAACTGAAGTATTATGATACTTCATCTCATATTGTGATTCAATTGCTGCTAATTTTTTTAATTCCTCTGCTTTCCCACTTTCCCCCTCCTATTTATGTCTACCCCTCTTATATTCCATATTTATTATTATTATTGCTTTATTTATTTAATAATTGCTCTTTGGGTGTTACTGGAACCTTGAGATCTCAATTTTGTTCCACCCCATGTACCACATGAGATGCAAATAACAATAAAGTGTCTTTAAATACCTGAATCCTTGAAAAACCTCCAAATCCTCTCTTACGGAGCTTTGTGGAACCTTCAAGGAACCCCTTTCTTCTAAAAATAAACCCCCTTCTGGAAGGTTCCTCAATAGTTTCAAACTGAAGATCCCCCAAAAGCACCATTATGTGGCTTTGAGGAACCTTCAAGAAAAGATTTTTAGAAAAAAAAGTTCCTCAGATGTTCCTCACAGCACCTTAAGGAGTTCCTCCACAGTTTCTAATTGAAGAACCTCCAAAAGTTCCTCAAGGATCTTCTATTTTTAACAGTGCGACACTCAACCTGTGATCTTGTAACAGTTTGAGTTTCTCCTAAAGACTAAACTAAAATCCACTGAATGATTTCTAATCAGTGCTTCCCCCTCCTTTCTTTGAGTATCTAATATAAATTTAACCTGGAAGGTGCCTAGTGGAAGGTGCCTGCACGGCTCTTCCCTGCACTGTTTTCTTTTCTGTATTCCTTTACTTATTATGTTTAATGAAGTTTGCATACAAGTATATACTTTTACTTGTGTAATGGAAACAGTACAGAGCTTAATGTTCAGCTTGTGATGATCTATTTAATTCCTAGAGAAGATTTTCCTGAAAAGTTGTCAAAAGTCCTGTCTGAAGCTTATTGTAGGGGGTTAGATCAAGTACTACCTTGGCCATTCTGTTTTTTCACTGTTACTGCAATCCTAATGCTGTGATACTTTGGTGACATCTGCTGGAGAACAGCAGCAAGTTAAGTATTGAAAAAAATCTAAGTACAAGTAAAACAATTATCCACAATATTAAATCAATAAATCTGTAAAATATCTGCACAGTGCTCCTTAAATAGTTCATTCGCTGCTAGTTTCTTGGACCATCAAAAAAAAAAAAAAACTCCTTTAGTCTAGTTTTAGACTTAATCTGTGTCTGGGAAGCCAGACATGCGTTTTACCTGCTAATGTATGTACAGTAAATGTAGTAAAGGCCTGGAAACTGATCAAGCGTGTTACTGGGCAGTACAGTAAAGACTTTAAATAGAGATCAGTGGTCTAGGTCTATAGCTGTGGGTCTTTACAGAGGATTTACAGAGCAGAAAATCTCAATCTCAGTCATAATTCATTCATCTTCTCATCAATCTACATTATACAATGATCTATCCACACCTGTCAGACTGTACAATTCTCTGAGCTAGTACACTATTAAAAGTAAGAGGTCTTAGAGGAACTTTTGGAGGTTCCTCAATAGTTTCAAACTGAAGTATTATGATACTTCATCTCATATTGTGATTAAATTGCTGCTATTTTTTTCTCTGCTTTCCCACTTGTCCTATTTATGTCTACCCCTCTTATATTCTATATTTATTATTATTATTGCTTTATTCATTTAATAATTTCTTTGGGTGTAACTGGGACCTTAAGATCTCAATTTTGTTCCACCCCATGTACCACATGCAATGCAAATGACAATAAAGTCTCCTTGAATCCTTGAAGAACCTCCAAATCCACTCTCACAGAGCTTTGAAGAACCTTCAAGGAGCCATTTTCTTCTAAAAATAAACCTTTTCTTGAAGGTTTCTCAATAGTTTCATACTGAAGCAGCTTCAATCATAATTCAATCATTTCCAGCCTCTTTTAATCCCTTACAGTTCTGCATTATCTGAATGGATTTTGGGCTGAACCAGTGTTTACACACTTTATCACCATTATAGTAAGGAAAAAGATTTTTTCCATGATATTGGCCCTTAAGATACATGTTGCCTACAATTCTTAGCCCTTAAAAAAATACAAGCCCAATTACATACATATATACACACACAAGAGAAGTGTTGTTGTGTATTACATGGTTACCCGCACTCTGCCTTAAAAAAAGGCCTTTCAATGAGGTTCTTTGGAAGAACATTCCACCCTAATCTCTGTCCGATCTGTCTGTAGCATCATACAGTTGCTCACGATCTGTGATCATTTGGATGTGTTTTCCTCAAACCCATTGACTCAAAGGCCCTTTAAGAGAAGTCGGAGACCAAAAATAGGAAATAATGCTTTCTGGCTAACTGACCCAATGGTGACCTGAACCTGAAAGTATCGCTCTTATCACCACTGACCGAAACTGGGACTGAACACTCAAAGAAATATGGGGTTTGGATGTTAGCTTAGCAGAGGGAAACTGTAGTGCTATTGTTTTCTTAATGATCATTTTGCTAGATGATCGACTTGTGTTACATTTATATTTAATATGTAACGTTGTCAATATAACTATATATTATTATCAGGGAAAAAAATAATAGCATGATGGCGTAGTTAGCTCGACTAATGCTAATGAGGTGAAAACAGGTGACTATAGCTTGTGAAGTTCTTCATGGGTTCTTTAGTAAAGGCTTTAAACCAAGTCTTGACAACCCCAGAACCCTTCGGATGCCTAAATGGTTCTTTGTCTGGTTAAAGGGTTCCTCCGATTTGTGGAAACCTTTTGTAGATGGCATGTAGAACCTCTTTAAAATGGTTCTATATTACACCAAAAGACAAACAACCCTTTTTAGGGCTATAGATCCCGTTTGGGTTGTAGTGTATCGTATGGAGCAGCAGAATTTGCTGGCTCTGTTGGTTAGTACAAAAAGCCAACCACCCTTTCCTGCTTCATGTCAAGATCTGCCAACCATGGTGGTTGTCCGCCAAAGCTTTTAGTGACACACAATTCCACATCATTTCACATTCTCTATTTCAATTCTTTGAAAGTCTAGCAGCTAGCAGCTATCTCAGCTCTTCAGATTAGCCCTATGCTTCGCCCGTATGGCAGGTGATCTCAGCAGCTCCACACACATCTTCCTCCGACAATGAGGAGTAATTTTGCTGCTGAAGGCACCCTGCCCCCCCAACTCCCATTACTCTGACACACACCGACATCTCAAGTGTATATATTTATGTCTCTTTTAAGCCCCTCCAGGCACCTATAGCCTGGATACACACTCCAGCACTCCAACACAGGAAGCAATTATGAATGCAGATTGGGAGCCATGAGTGCTTTCAGAAAACGCACATAAGAGTATAGGGGCATGTGGGTGGGAAGAAACAGAGAAAATCAATGTGCTTGCCAAGGCAGGCAAAGTGCATTTCAATGCTTTGCACACAGCCCTCTAATGTATGAGAGATTCATCTCGCTCAGAATATGCTGAAAATGACCTGCATTTATCGCTTCACAGTGTTTCAAGGCATGAGGGCTGTTTGAAACGCTGTGCCGCGCAGGACACGCGTTTATGTAAGACTCGGTTTAGGCCTGGACCTGATCGCGAGTAACCAGGAGTAGAGAGTGTGTTGCCAGGTAACAAAGCAAAAGAAAATACTGGGGGAAAAAACGCTCTCATCAAAGCTGAGGTGAGAACCTGTCAGGAATTACATAAATGTCCTTCAGGCTCACAGCGATTGAGGCTGTGAAAGGTGTATGGTCCAGGTGACTTCAGCCACAGTCAGTGCTTCTAAAGATGAGAGAAAAGTGGCTACCCAGACCACAACGCTCACTGTGGCTTATTACTCTTATTAAAGAAGGTTCTATATGATAGGTCAACTAAAAGGGTTCTTAGACTTCATGGTGGAAGACCTTTTGGAACCATATAGAACCATTAAAATGTTCTTTCAGGTGAAGAACCATTCAAACATGTTCAAGAATCTAAAGTCTAAGATCTTCTTGCCAAAGCATCTTTAAAGAACCCCTGGTATACCAAAAGTCATCAATTACACTTATTCTAAAACACAAATTCTGCTGCTTTAGTGGCCTAAATGTAACCTTTAAAGGCCATAATTGAGGCTTTAGGCCTTAATTAAAGCAATACTCCATCCATCCATCTTTCATAGTTGCAAAATGATCTGTGCAATACTTAATTTATACTTTTATTCTGCAATGTGCAATGATAGTAGTATTGTAATTCAATTTAATATTTGTGCAATAACTCTGGTGCAATAATTTCTAATAGTTATTATCACAGGTATTACCACTTTGTCAATTTACTATATTCATATAATTTATATACATGTACATATTTAAATTTTTGTTTTCTCTTAGTTTTAAAAGTCATTTTATAGAGTGATTTTTATTTATTTTATATATACATCTGACATGATTGGTTGCAAATGCAACAACAGCAATTTCCCTCCTGGAATCAATAAAATATTTCTGATTCTGAGAATCAGAGAAAAAACCTTTAACCAAGCAAAGAACTGTTTTAACCATTAAAAACGGTTCTTTGAGGCTCTTGTCTGCTGCTTTTTTGGCCTGAAGTAAACCTTAAAAAGGTGACTTTATTTCTTTTGACTACTTTTTTGGTCAAAAAACAGAAGTAGATGGAGAAGAAACTCTTCTTTTCCGCTTCTTCTTCTTCTTGGTCAGGATTGTAGTGGGCCTAGACGCTACCTTGAATCACTGGGAGTAAGGCAGGACAGGACTCCCCCTGGACAGTGCACATCACACTGGGTACTACACATACTCATTCACTCACGCCTAGGAGCAATGTAGCATAGCCACAGTGACAGGAGCAAGGATCACAGCCACAACCTCAGGCCTGGGTGTGCAGCTCACACAGTACCAAATGCACCACCGTGTCACCATGGTACTGTTTAGAAACAATAAATAGGTGGTAAAGATGATGTGGTCTAGGTCATTTCAATGATAGCGATAACCATCCTTCTGTCCGTCCAGCTATTTTCTTATGCATTTTCTTGGTTCTTGGTCCACAGGCCATAAATGCCACTGTTGCAATTATCTCAGGGGTTGTTGATGATGGGTTGTGGTTTAATACAGTTGGGCCCTTGAACAAGGCCCTCAACCAAGAGACCACAATGATGACTCCAGGTGTTTTTCTTAATGGTCAGAGTCATGGTGGGTCTGGAGTCCTACCTGGACTTTTTTCATGGGCAAGTTAGGAGAATAGGCGGCCCACTACCTAGACAGCCTTAGGGTAGAGGTGCCGGTAGAACAGAGACACTCTTGTCCCATAATATTAGACTACGGCTGTGTCCCAATCCCAAAGGCACACTGATACTATAGGGTAACGACTGTATATGAAGCTTAATAGGGCACGTTTGGCAGGTTAGTGCAGGAATAGAAGACCCCTGGTATTCTAAAAATAACTTACACCTTGGCCTAAAGTAAACTTTTTAAAAGCCACCTTAGAAACATCTGATTTACACAATTACAACATAAAGTAATTATCTTTCTGGAGACCGTAATTACCAGAACCTTTGACATTGAAGCAGTCCATTCTGGAAAATAGTCATTATTAACTGCATGCCATAAACTGACATTTCTGAATAGATACATTATTATAATAAAAGTATGAAATGTTTTATAATTCAATCATTATTCTATTCCCGCTATTCAAAACAAATTTAGAAAACCTAATTAACAGAAAAACACTTTTACCCCCAGACTATCGCTTTGAGGCTGAGGGTTTAAGGATCCATTGAGACAATGGGCTGAAGGCCACAAGCGCTGATGTACAGAAGCCCAGCATTCAGACTGCATCCACATTCCTTGCTGAGAATGGCCGCCTCACAGCTGAGAAACGCAGCCTTTTGTTAGCTGCTTTGCTCCTTTGTCCGAGCCCGTCTGGCTGGACCAGGACAGAAGCCTTGACATTGCTTGCTCGAGCAGAATTTGCCCTGGGGACAGAACCGAACAGGCTTTCTGTGGGAGAGCTCGCTCTATTGTGCAACAACTCTTTTGCAGAAATTCAAGTGGGTTCAGTTGCCATGGAAACTAGTGTTGAGATCGAAATGTTTGTAAAAAGAAATGAACAAAAATGGTTAGGATTACATCTTTCGCTTTAGTGGGGAGTTTATTATGTAATGAAGTGCATTCACGGCACGCCACTGCACGGCACGGCTGGATCGGATGTGGAGAACAGAGCGCGTTGGAAATCAGATCTGAGCAAATCTATATTAAGTTACACTGCCACGGCGCTGGAGGACATTTAATCATGTTCAGAGACACCAGAGTTCGGCTTCACCTTGGTCTCGTTCAGCCCCCTAGGAAATTAGTACATTGGTTAGTCTGTTAGAGGTACACACCAGATACTGAGGCCAATCATGGGCCAAATAGTCCAAAAGTGCTTAATTCCAATGAAGCCCTTTACAATGAGGTGAGTATTGGTGCTGGAAAATTGCTGATTTGATGAGCCCTCTTCACAGTTCAATTATTTCAGAAATGATCCAGCCAGGATCAGACATAAATCAGCCTTTGACTGGCTTATGAATCACTTTGGTGTCCAAACTGTTTTTGGTGGGTTTGTTAGGAAATTAGGCAGCCCTACTACCTAAAAAAGCCTCAGGATAGGCCTCATGTTCTGTGCCAGTAGAACAGAGACACTCTTATCACGGAATATTAGACTATGGCTACGTCCCAATCCCAAATACACACAAATACTATAGGGTAAAGAGTATATACTACTCTTAATAGGGCAGGTTAGGCTGGTTAGTACACAGAATATTAACCTACTGTCCTGTTTTCTACCAGCAGGAAATGATGAAGGGTTGCCATGCCAACTGACGTCATAAGGTATCCTGCCACCTTTGCCACTACACTTGAATTTTTATCCGCCTTTGTTTACAATTTTTTCAGATGTGTAGCTGGTCCCTTCCCATTTCGCATTGCATTGTGGGATACCACAGGATCGGTTGTCAACACATTTACAAACTGACCGATTCTAAGTAAGCATCATGGATATTTGACTATACTCAACTGTGACACTTTAATCTATATTATATACTACATACTCAAAAACTAGTTAGAATTACTAATTAATTAGGGTCGCATCAATTGGGTCGCAACTAGATCAGAGTTAAATCCTCATTATGTGAGAATTGCTATTTTTTGCTCCTCCAACAGTTGAGGAATGTAATTCATGTTCGTCCATCACGCCAAACATGGTTCTTATTGCAGCCAAAAGTGGTTCTTCTATGGTATCACTCAAGGAACCATTTGTAGCACCTATTTTTAAGAGTGTACTATGTGTTTTTGGGATGTGGACACATACACTGTTAAAAGTATGAGATCTTTGAGGAACCTGTGGTGGTTCTTCCATTTGAAACTGTGGAGGAACATCTTAAGGGTCTTTAAGGAAGGTTCCCCCATAGTTTCAAACAAAAGGTCCCTCAAGGCCCTTCTACTTTTAACAGTATACAAACTCCTCACAAACAGAGACCAGAGCAAGGATTGAACCCACAAGCCCAGGCCCCTGGCACTGTGCAGCACACACACCACCTACTACTCCACTGTGCCACCCTGAGGTTAGAAACATGTAAGACTAAATTCGGACTGGTTTTGATGCATAACACCACAAACCATTTCTAGTGGACCAGAAGAAAAGTGTGAGCCTGAAACGCTATGGAAATCCAGGTGGATGGTTAGAACCTCAAACTCGAAACTGAACCAAACCTAGACCAGTTTTATACTAATAAAGTCAAAAAAGTCCATTTGTGCTGTTTGGAGGTGACTGTCTCTCACTCTGGCCCATCTGTTCATAAAGGAGCAGCGAGGAAGACTCAATGTGCAAACGATCACCATACTTCTTTTAAAGGTTACTATGAATAGCTTTCACACCTGATATTGTTACTGAGGCTGCTGTTATTGTTTTTTAAGGGGATTTCCTGTGCTGTCTAGGAGAGCCTGGGGTGGCCTTTTGGAAATGTGAAAGTGTAATGAACTCATTTATATTGTAACAGATGACACTGACACACCCGCCAGATGGATGAATGAGCTGGCTCAAACATTCACAGGACAAAAAAAAGGAGAGTAGTGGAAAATACCAAACATATTAAAGGGAATTTCCACTATTTTTCTTTCATGATGCAAATTATATATATATATATATATGTATATATATATATATTTATATATATGTGTGTGTGTGTGTGTGTGTGTGTGCGTGTGTGTGTGTGTGTGTGTGTATTTCTTCCCATTGTTTCTAAAGGTATTGCTATAAAGTGGTACATGATATTTATTCATAGTGTTTTTTAACTGTTTTTTTTTTTTTTTACATTCTTTAGAATAAGAACCAGGGTTTACAAATTCAGTCATTCAAAAGAACCAGTGAGCCCTTCTTCTTTTATAGTTCATATATAATTTTACTGGTGGTAAAATTAACATTAAAATTCATTAGAATTTCCATATAGGTTGAATGTCCACTGGTGGCGCTGTTGAGCAAAATACACACCAACACAATATAACCCATCTGGCATGTATTCAAAAACAACAACAAAAAAAAAGACAGTGCTGGGAGATCATGTTGAAAGAAAATCCTGCTGCTTATGAACTTTTTGCATCTTAGAAAAAAAAAGTTAGTGGACTGAAATGAATGGAGAAAGGATTCCTCATTTCTCTGTGGTTAAGGCGAGGTTAAGAATCAGGGTTAATGTTTGGTTTAAGTGTAGGTTAAGTTTAGGTTAAGATTAGGTTTAGGTGTAGATCAGGGTGATCAAAGTATGTTTGACCTTTTTGTAGTTTTTATTGGTTACAGTAATGTTGAAATGACACTTGTTGGAATGTAGCTATGAGCTGTTTACAAGACGATGAAACAAAATGACCAATGTGGACCAATGTTTTCACTAGGAGATCACCGCCACCAAGAATATTTAAAAACAGTGTTTTAGGCCAAGACCTGATCACAAAACTCACAAAACTGTTGCCAAAGGAATCTATCAGAGTGTTCATAATCATACACTGCTTAACATAAGACGCTTCTAAAAATGAAGGTGCCTGAGGGCTCTGAATGGTCTGGTGGACGAAGGCGCTGCCCTGAGAATCACTGGTTGAAATCCCAGGTCATGCTGTCTGCCATCAGCAGCCAGAGCCTGAGAGAGCACACTTGGCCTTGCTCTCTCCAGTTGGGTTGATGACTCACTCTTTCTGCTCACATAACTTTAATGTTGATGCTGGTCGGCACGGGTATCTGCTATCTGATAGATAAGATCTGAGCACCCAGCGCTTCCCTCCAACCACCTTGGTTGCACCAGCATCAGTGGCAGGTTATAAAAAGAGGCGTTGGCTGGTTGTGCATGTGTCGGAGGAGGCATGTGTCACTCCTCACTCTCCCAGAGTCAGGAGTATTACATGTGATAGGGGGTACTGAGTACTGACGAGTGGGTTGAGTAATTGGTTGAGTATTGGGAAAGGATACTTGGGTAAAACTTTAAATAAATAAATAAATAAATAAATAAATAAGTGCTAATGTGCAGAACCTCTAAATTGGTAAAGAACCTTTACATCCACTTCTTTCACCTCACTCATCTTATTTGCAAACGTGGGTCTTTATGGAACCAAAAAATGGTTCTTCTGTGGAGTCACTAAAATAAGACTTTGGAGGACCTTTAATTTTTCACTACCACAGTAATCAATTCTCTAAGCTTCACCAGAATGGAGCATTTCCCTCCAAACCAGTCTGTGTGACTTTGTTTACATTTTAACCATGTAATTATGCAGGAAATGGGGAAAATCTGCAAAATGTAGTCCTCCAGATGCCAGGAACCTTTCATTGTTTATGCAAATGGAAGCTGCATGGCTCTAAATTGGCTGTTATGTGATCATAGTTGTCAGTACTTTTTGACCTCAGTGATTACAATAACTTTTTGAAAGGTGGTTATTAAGTAAGTAGCTAATATCACACGTGGTTGAATATCCATGCTTGTTCTCTGGAAGCTCTGGAACATGACACTTTCTATATAGGGTTCCAGATGGTTCTGACTGGTTGTAGAAAAATGCATGAAATGCTGCTAAGGCTACTAGGCCCAATTCAATGACAGCAGTATTGCCATTAGTATGCTTTTGTCTGTCACAAATGCCAGGATTGGGCCTGAATTTAGAGGTGTGAAGATATTACTATGGTGATATTTGCATATTTGGCTTAAATAGAAAAGGCAAATTAACAAATAGGCTGGTTTTGGACATTTCTCCTACCATTACAGTCTTTGTCTTTTTAGCTTTAGTGGGTTGGATGTTCTTGTAACCATTTTTTTCTCGTTTTTTTTGGTGCACAGTTTGAGTCCCTCCCTCTCCTTGCTTTCTCTCCAAAAGGGGAGCAGTCTTAAGAACTATTTCACGATCTATTTTTGACATATTATATTTGCACAGTGACCTGGATAGGAAATATTCATGAAACTGTCATTATGAATGGTTTGGATGATGCTCTGGCGTTCGGCCCAATGTCCCACTGCATCTCTGGGCCTTGTGCGGGCGAAGGACTTGCAGGTGGTGCAGGTGGGTTTTTTTTTTACGTATCCATAATAAAGCAATAGAAGAATAGGAAACCCTAATCTACGTACTGTGGAGTTTTGCATCTGTATAACTGGTGATCAATTAAAACCACAGTCCATCAGCTCTGAAAATGAGTTAGTAAAGAGGAAGGCTGTACCTTTTAACTCTGCACAGCCCGGCTAGATATTAACATCAACCATGGCTTAGATGGTCCATGTCTGCATTGGTGACTACCAAAGGGAAAGAGAGCTAAGGGGGAGATCACTGTTAATTAGTCCCAGACTCAAATTCATAAACTCATATTCAGAACAATAACACCTATGCTTGTACAGTCAGTTCAAGAGTGGACATGAGGGGCAGTTGTCATTTTCAGTGATGCAACATCTGTCAATTTATGCAGAAAATATGGGTCACCCAATAATACTCCAGCAGTAATTTAATAAATGCTATGTCGAAAACAACCCACTCAGCACCAGAGGTTATTATTGATGTTATTGTTTGGGCTATATCTGGTTGGCATATCATGGACTTTATTTAAGTTGAAAATTGGGCTGTGTTTAGTCTGATTTGGTCCAAATTTAGCCCAAAGTGGTTTTCTTCAGACCACATATAGTTCTATTTATATGAATTTAGCCAGACAATAATTTGATGAGAATATTGGGTACAGCCACAGATTGGTCTTCCTAAACATAACCCTGCTCTTCAAACTTTATATATTGACATTATAGAAAGAAGAAGATGTGATGATGGCTTTTGAGGACTACTCTTGAAGTTATGAAGGACCGCCGCCCAATGTAGCACATTTATTCTAGACCTGAAAAAGATGGCTTTTTTACCTTTCACTTTTAAACCAAATATCAAGGTGTTAAGAAGTCATGCAGTCATCTTTTTAAAGTTTTCCCACCAAGTATTTGCTAATACCCAGTTTAGGGAAAGACTGTAATTCCAGACTAAACGTTTTTTTTTTATATGTGTTTTGTAGGTAGAAGTAGAAAATACTTATTTATACTTATAGATATAGTGGAATATAATTACTAAATAATAAATACTCCTTACTCTTACTTTTAGATTGTAAATACATGTTACAAATCCTATCTGTTCTTTCTTTTTCTCTGTTTATAATTCCATTAAAAAAATGAGGCCCAAAACTGACATAGCTAATGAATGTGCATGTTAGGACCAGTATCACCCATTAAGTACCACATCACACACCACCTAACAATGAAAGTGTTCATTCAAGTTTTTATATTCTTGTATATCCCCAAAACATCAACTTTGCAGTTAAATGAAAAAAATCTTCTCAACCTTTAATGGAAATCAATTGAAAAAGATTTTATTTCAAGTCAAGTGCCTTATTTTTATTGATCTACACTATATGGACAAAGGTATTGGTTGGTGTGGTGAAACAGATAACACCAGATAACACCACTATCTGCCAATTAGATATTACACCATGTGGTAGATGGAGGGTTCGATTCCCAGTCTGGGTGACTATGCTGCGCTACACTAATAAGAGTCCTTGGGCAAGACTCCTAACACTACATTGGCCCACATCTGTAAAGACACATCTCTTAATCATTCATTTTGGGTGTTTCATTCAGTCCCATTGCCACAGGTGTATAAAATCAAGCCCCTAGCCATGCAGTCTACCGAGTGCTGAGCTCAGAGCATAGTGCAGAAAAGTCTCGACCGCTCTGCTGCCTCATGGGGGGCAATTCCATATGAATGCCTATGGGTTTCGAATGGGATGTCATAAAAGCTCTTGGAGGTATCATTTGTAGGTGTCCCAATACTTTTGTCAGTATAGTGTTTTAATCATGAAATGAAATTAAAAAGGAAAACTACCAGATACACATTATGTCAACAAATGGTAAAATGGAGATACAAGGTGTTTGCAGAATGTAACTTTTGACATAATAAATAAATCCATACTTCCACTTTCACTTCAGTAACACTTTGGCACAGCACTCATACTTCCTACTAAGAACACATTCTCGGATGATCTGTTTTCTCACTCTTGCAGCTGGTAGGGTGGAGTGAAGGCTGAGTCCTGTTTTATTTATGATCTCTTTCTCCCTACAGTGATTTCTTTAGTTTTGAACCCTGAGCTGAGACAAAGAACAAGATACACTGAGCTGAGATCAAGCGAGGGCTGAGGAGCTGAGTTACTCTTGTTTATTTTATTGATTCCAGTTTTGAAGAGAAGGGGCCGATAAAAGTTCAGCACATTCACGACCCTTCCTGGAGTTTCTTAAAGAGAGTTTCAATTTTAGCTGTTTTTTTATTTTATTGCTACTCAGATAGATTCGCTTTGCACTTCCTCTGTGAACAGTATGACTGTATAAATATTCATTTAGAGATGAATTGATAGTGGTGGTTTGGTGTGAAATGTGGGCTGTTCAATCCTGGTCCTGGAGATCTACCACCCTGCAGAGTTTAGCTCCACCCTGAATCTAACACACCTGATCCAGATAATGAAGACCTTCAAGAGCACCTGAACATTAGAGTCAGCTGTGCTGGATCTGAACTCTTCAGGGTGGTAGATCCATAGGACCAGGCTTGAGCAGCTCTTCTCTAGAGAAACATACAATGGTGGTGAATGGTGAACGTTTGAAGAGTTTAGTGCTTCTAAAACCTCTTCAGGGTGGAGATGTACAGGTGTTGTAAGGCAAAATAGTCCCCACAGAAGTCGCCTTCTTATAGTGTTGCAGCTAGTTTGTCATCTACAACATCACATATGAGAACCCAGAAGACAGATGGAGTCTGCTAGTTCTGTAAGAGATGGGGGGAGAACGTTTAGGCTGGAGTTCAGGTGTCTTCTGCCTTGGTAGGAAGCCAGCCCCTACGTTTTATATGTAAAGCCAGGAATGATTGATGACAGGTTTAGGAGGGAGGACACGTGAACAAGGTAGAGATGGTATTTATATCATGTTAGATTAGGGAGGAGGGGCTCCATTAATTCAGTTATTTCATATCATAACTCAGCAATAGGTTCCTTGGTTGATTTAAATAAAATTTCTATAAATAGAAATTTATAAATAAAGTTTCTCCACAATGAACCATTTCACACTAAACCAACCTGAATGTCTCTGTTTACATCTCAACCACTGATTTTTGCAGATGTTTTGGGCTATCAATGAAATTCTCAATTCTCAATTCTCAAAATTTAATTTCAAGGAACTACACTACCAGTCAAAAGTTTTAGAACACCCCCATTGCACTTTAATTCTAGGAAATAACCTGAAATGGTACAGCCAAGTTAAGTGATCTCAAATGGGGCAAAGGTAAGCAGTATGTTGTATTAAATGAAAGGGAAAAATGTAGGGAAGTCATTGGTTAACAACTTACAGCTAATTAGTAGTAATTTAAGTAAATGAAGCTTTGAAAATTAATTAATGCTAACAATTAAAATGTCCAAAACCCACTTTGTCTGTATAAAATATGCAGGCCAGGGTGCCTCCAGGACCAGGGTTGATAAACTCTGTCCTACACCATCAAAACGCTCTTGGAAACTGAAGGGAAATAAGAAGGTCTGGTACAGGAAGAGGTCTGATACACTCAGATCCACAACAGCATCGGAAGATGAGTTTCTGAGAGTGAACAGCTGCTTGTGTGATCGGCGCCTCACATGGCGACACCTTGTAGCTCAGCTTAGCACTGGACCACTGTCAGTTTCAGCTGTGAAAAGGGTGGATGTGGAGCACATAGGTGGTGTGGCAGTAAGAAAGCCAGTGCTAAAATGGCAAAATATTAAAAGCAGGCCTGTCTGAGTCATGCAGCTCTATCAGTGGGTTAACTGGGGAGTTAGGGGTTAACTACACTCACATCTCACTACAGAAATAAATATAGAATGGGATTAGCTTGTGTGTGTGTGTGTGTGATTATTTATAAAGCTAGTGTGCTAGTGTGTGGCCCGTATGCAGCTGTCCTACATTAAGCGCTGTCTCAGGTAGGTGGCCTTTTCAGTCCCTTTGGCTGCTACTGTCTTCTCTTAGCTCATGCCAAACAGCCATATCCTGGCCAAACTATCCACAGAGGTGGATCTGTCTCCCCTTGTTGTGCTTTCAGTGACACAGAAATGAGGATGATTCATGTGCATTCACACACAGAGCTTGTAAGGCAAATGCAGTTGTGTAATGTGATTGAAGAAGCATCCCCTGTGCCACCAAACAGCTCCCATTCTTTCTAAAGGTGGTTGGCGTCTAATTCATTCAAACACGCATTGTCCTTCACTACAGAACCTCATGCTCTGACGGCTGGGAAACGTCAGCTTACGCCCAGTTTGTTTAGAGGAGAGTGTCTTGAATATGCGGTCACTGCACCTGTGGACAATGACAGGAGAGCATGTCCCTTAGAGCCTTAGAGTGTGTCATTAAAGACATCTGTCTGCTTAGTCATAGTCCACTCACTTTGCTGCCATGTGGGAAGCACTATATACAATGCTGGTGACTAAGGGAAGGTTGGGGGGGGGGGTCAAAGGGACCAAATCTGAAGTTCCTCAAGGTTCCTCAAAAGTTGGCATGAAACTTTTTGATTTCTGATTTCTCTTTTTGTATGAATGTCTCCTACTGCAGTGGAACTGATTCATGTATTAGTGGCATAGTGAATACTTATTATTATATTTTATAGTAGATACTGAAAAGTTCATAGCTGTTACTGAATACTATTTTGTAGATATTGAACAGTTCATAGCTGTTACTGAAAACTTTATAGTCGATACTGAACAGTTCAAAGCTAAAATGGAATACATTGTAGTAGATACTAAACAGTTATTAGCTGTTACTGAATACTTCATAGTAGATATTGAACAGCTCATACCTGTTACTGAATAATTTATAGTAGATACGGAACAGTTCATAGCTGTTACAGAATATTTTATAGTAGATACTGAACAGTTTATAGCTGTTACTGAATACTATTTTGTAGATACTGAACAGTTCATAGCTGTTACTGAATACTATTTTGTAGATATTGAACAGCTCATACCTGTTACTGGATAATTTATAGTAGATACTGAACAGTTCATAGCTGTTACCAAATATTTTATAGTAGATATTGAACAGTTCATAGCTGTTACTGAATACTATTTTGTAGATATTGAACAGTTCGTAGCTGTTACTGAATACTTTATAGTCGATACTGAACAGTTCATAGCTGTTACTAAATAATTTATAGTAGATACTAAACAGTTATTAGCTGTTACTGAATACTTTATAGTCGATACTGAACAGTTCATAGCTGTTACTAAAAAATTTATAGTAGATATTAAACAGTTCTTAGCTGTTACTGAATACTTTTTTTTTGTAGATATTAAACAGTTCATAGCTGTTAATGAATACTTTATAGTAGATACTGAACAGTTTGCAGCTGTTACTGAATAATTTCTAGTATATACTAAACAGTTCATAGCTGTTACTGAATAACCCATAGTGGATCCAGAACAGTTCATAGCTGTTACAAAATAATTCAAACTAGATACTGAACAATTCATTGTAGGTACTGAACAGTTCATAGCTGTTATGAATAACCCATAGTAGATCCAGAACAGTTCATAGCTGTTACAAAATAATTAATAGTAGATACTGAATAATTCATAGTAGATACTGAACAGTTCATAGCTGTTACTGAATACTTTATAGTAGATATTGCACACTCCATAACAGTTACTAAATACTTTATAGCAGATACTGAACAGTTCATAGCTGTTACTGAATAACCCATAGTAAATCCAGGACAGTTCATAGCTGTTACAAAATAATTTATAGTAGATACCAAACAGTTCATAGAACATACTGAACAGCTCACAGCTGTTACTGAATAATTTATTGCAGACACTGAACAGTTCATATCTGTTGCTAAATACTTTAGATTAGATACTAAACAGCACAAAGCTGAATAATCAGTCATATCTGTTACTGAATAATCCATAGTATATGCTAAACAGTTCATAGCAGTTAATGCATAACCCATAGTAAATACCATTTTGAAGAGTCATTTACAGTAATTACTAAATGCATTAATACAAAGAAAGTGTAGATAGATGTGATAGATGTGATAGATGTAAGTGCAGAGTTGCTAAGGACCCAAGGTCTGTATGAGCATATGCCTTTAGGAGTTAAATGAGTCAGAAGGGAGTCAGAAGGCCTTGCTGGCAAGTGCTGTGGGCATTATTTTAATCACATCCTCTTTGTTCCTCCTCTTTGATAAGTGATCTAGTGTCTAGCAACAGCATTTGTATAATAGCAGCTCTGACAACATGACAAAAAAGTGACACATTGTGTTAAGTATTGAATAATTCATGGTTGCAACATTTCCATTACATTTTGCATGGTATTTTGAGGTGGTGGTTCAGTCAAAAATCAAGTTTACATACATTCATTTTTCCCTGATCTCTAATCTAACCTATCAGCCTTTAGGTCAGCACTGGAGCTGTGAGGCTTGTAAGCCACCAATTAGCACTGTATAAATGGTGTGCCTTTATAATCACACACTTGCCACAAACAGTGTTGGGATGTAATGTAAAATCAAATATACTTGCATACAGGGTTTCTGACACTCTGTGACACTCTATGTTATCAGTTATCCCAAAGCCTGACTTTGGCCTGTACTTTGTTCATTTTACCACCTTTAAAATGAGCTGTCATATGTAGAATTCTAAAGACCCTAACTAAAGAATCCATCCATTTTACAGTGGAGTACCATGAGGTCTGCCATCTGGCCTGGAACTAAGGTGATGACTCCTATTAGTACACTTAAGACACAAAACTTTAGAAATGATTGAAGATCATTATTTACAAAGTGCCATTTTCAAAGGTAGAAATCTCCCAAAAACCACCTCTGCTAAACCACCAACACATTAATGCTATTTAAAATTACATTTAGAAACCTACATGTTTGTATATATATTATTGTATTGATAAAGTTGTTTCTAATACTATATTGTGGGAATACTGATAATGATTATTTAAACAATAATAATTATCATGATAATGAATAAAGAACCACATTTGAAACAACAGACATGACCTGGCTGATCAACTTTACCTAAGATTTACCTAAGAGTTCTGATTGACATTTTACACTACACTACTCATCAGTAGACAGTCTAGACAATTTAGTTCATCATGAAATTCAAGGGTTCTTTAATAGAAACAATGCTTCTATGTAGAACTATGAAAAAATAAATCTAAAATCATCTGTTAGAATATGTTAGATGATTAAAAAAATTTGGTTCTTCACAGTCAAAATATTATAAAATAAACTCATCCCATTATAACAGCTCCTCTTATCATATAGGAGCACTGTGTAGTTCTGTAATTCCAGACTGTAGTCCATCCATCGTTTCTCTGCATGCTTTATTATGCTCCTCTATGTTCTTCAATGCTCACGACCCCACAGGACCGACCACCACAGAGCAGGTGGGTCATTCTCTCAGCACTGCAGTGACACTGACTGACATGGTGGTGGTGAGTGTGGAAGTAGTTTGTGTATTTTGCTGGTGGTACGAGTGGATCAGACACAGCAGTGCTGCTGGAGTGTTTAAACACTGTGTCTGTCCACTCACTGTCCACTCTGTTAGACACTCCTACCTAGTTGGTCCACCTTGTAGATGTAAAATCAGAGACAGAAGCTCTGTATTTGTTGCTGCACAATTTGTGTTGGTCATTAAGATTTTTCAAACAATCACCTAAAGGAACTTAAATATGGCAATTTACTGTCATACATATTTTATGACATATTTTAGTACAATTTCTATTAGTTTGCACTTTAAATGTGTCATAATGTCTGTACACAATACACAATGTTATAAAATGCAAATTTTATTTGTATATTTTAATTCAATTAAGAACTAATTTACACACAAATATACAAAACATATCATTTGACTGGGGTACCAGAACCTCAGACCACTGTTCTAAATGGCTGCACTGTATTACGCCTCCATTAAAAGCAGTGCAAACTGAAACACTCCTTACTTCAGCATTAGGGAGGGGCCAAACTGCTGTGGAATATGTAGGTGGGAACATATGTAAATGTGTCTGCCTTGGTGACCTCACAGAAACAATCATTTCAGCAGAGCCTAGTCCTGTAGCTTGGTTCCCGTACATGAACTGGGGTGTGAGCGGTACATATTGAGACGATGTTGACATACAGACTCTGTCATATAAATAAAACCAGGCTTTACATGATATGGGCCCTTTAATGAATTGGAGATGCACAGAGACAAAAAAAAAAAACAAAACAACAAAACAACAACCTTTGATGATTTGAGGCATGTTGATTCGTTAACATCTTCCCATCAAAGGCTGATCTGCTTGCAGTTTGCCTTTTGGGCAGAGGCGCAGGAAAGGAGATAGGAACACGGCCAACAGGTTGCACCCACAGAGATGATATAACAACAAGCACAGGATGCATCATGCATCAGCCTGCCTGCATAATGCTCTTTCTAATTAGAAGAAGAGGAAGAAGAAGTCATGGATGTTTTTTTGTTTTTTTTTTCATCTGAGCTTCTAGTGCTTCTGAAGCCAGGCTGAGAAACTTCACCATGCAAAAAAAACAAAACAACCATAAAAGCCCAAAACAAAACAAAAACAAACCCAGAAGATCCTTTAATGTTTGTAAATGTGTAGAAACATCTCGCTCCAATTGGTACATGTGAAAAAAACGAGGTGTTTACTCCCATTGCACTCAATACAGTACTGAGGCTGGAGCTCAGAGTACACAGATTGCCATGGTAACTGATTTTCCTATGTCCCAATGTGCCTGGGGGAAATAAATGAATTGCTGAGCTGAAATCCGTGGGAGAAGGTAGTGGATGGATGGTGGTGGTGGTGTGGTGGTGTGGTGGTGGAGGGGGAAGGAGGAGGAGTGTTGAAGGATCTCTGAGCTGGTGATGATCGCGCCCACAAAGTGAGAGCAAACGCGCGCACAGGATTTCTCTCGCGCTGCTGCCTTTGTGCGCTCAGCTAGAAGACCCCCTTAGCTCGTCTTAGACCCCCTTAGCACGTTCAGGAGAGGATGGCGAGAACACAGCGCGTCCAGATGATGTACTGCTATGAGATTCAGCGAATTTAGTAGTAGGAGCTCAGCGAAACTGGGAGAAGAACCAGAGGAACCACGTTGGAGAGGCTGGGCTGTACGCGCGTCTGGTTCGAGTCGTTAGGTCCCAAAGCGAGGACTCGGATTCCCAAAGTCCAAGTGGACGGTGCGGTCGGAGATGCGCGTGCCACGTCGACGTTGTTTTTGGCACTGCTTCTCGGAGATCCATCAGCATCGACGAGGTGAACTTTCCTAAAAGAGAGAAAAGTTGATGGAATGTAAGCAGGAGGACTCAGAGCATCGTCTAGCCCAGCGAGCAGGTGCCCCTGGTATGGAGTGAAAGTGGGACGTTTTTGTTGTCGTTGCTCTGGTTGCTTTTTGCGTTCCCTGTTCCACCTCACCTCGCACCGTCTACGTCCGCAGACATGGCCCAGTCTGAAGGCGAGGCGCCTCGGGAGACGGGCGCGGAGGGCGACGGCGCCGAGGCGACCGCCGTGGAGTCGAAGCAAGCCAAGGCTCAGCGCGCGCGCACCATGGCCCTTTACAACCCCATCCCGGCCAGACACAACTGCCTCACCGTCAACAGGTCCCTGTTCATTTTCGCCGAGAACAACATCATCAGAAAGTACGCGAGGAGGATCATAGAATGGCCATATCCTTCCACCTTCACGTTTTACGCTGCGTTTTTTTACGCTGCGTTTTTTTACGCTCCGTTTTTTTCAGTGTGTGGGATGAGTCTGAGGGTGAGTCTTAAAGCTGGTGGCTCTGAGCCACGTTGGAGTGGGAACAGGTGTGAAGGTGAGGTGCGCAAATTAGCCTACATGTTGCCTGGAAGGGGGTTAGCTTGATGGGGCTGTGCGGCGTGCGTCAGCACCGTGGACAGCGCATTTGCATTTCACAAGGCGTCTAAAACAATGGGTTCTCAACTCTAGCTTTGGAAACCTGCTGTCATTCACAGTCAGGAGTAGTCCCAGCCTACAGAACAGCTAATCCAGTTTACCAGCCAATTGCCAGGCCCTTCCTGAGTTGGGTCAGGTGGTGTTGGGGGGGGTGGGGTTACATTAAACAGTGTAGAAGAGCGAGGGTCCGGGTTTGGACTGGCTTTTTTGTCTATTTGATCGTGAAAGAGGCAGAAATTGGGCACAAAATTGTCCATTTGGCCACAAAAGTTCATTGTAAAAAACCCAATGTGGTACTTCTGTCAAATGCCTCTATAGTGAATGTAAATAGGAAAAAAACATACTGGGGTTTTACTGTGTTGGATGTGTCAGTAGTTACACTGGAGCCTCAGTAGCTTGAGAATGTGTGAAGTTACCATGATTCATTGGATTAAAAGCCGCACTGCACCATTTGTAAACACATTTTCCTCAAGGTAGACTATGTGACGCCCACTTGTAGAAGACAATACATTGTCTATTGAGCTCCCTGAAACTGAGAGGTATGCCAAAATATGAGTATTTATAACTAAGGTGGCAAAAAATGTTCTACAACTTTAGGTTCTGCTTTATTGCTCAAGGTTTATAGATGTTAATGGTAAAATTCAACAAATATTTGAGTTAAGATTAAGACCTTTACATCAAGTGAAGGTCCTTTAGACTTTTAACAGGGTTCTTCACATTCAAACTTTGCCACATCTTGTTAAAACATAATATATATATATATATATATATATATATATATATATATATATATATATATATATAGGTTCTGCTTTATCTAAATAGTTCTCTAGATATTCTATAAATGCTCAAGGTTTATAGACATTAATGGTAAAGTGGGTTAAGATTAAGACCAAGGTTAGGAGGTTAATTAATTAAGAACCTGAACCTTTACATCAAGTGAAGGTCCTTTAGACTTTAGACTTTTAGGTTCGAAGGTTCTTCACATTCGAACTTTGCCACATCTTGTTAAAACATTATATATATATATATATATATATATATATATATATATATATATATATATATATATATATAAGCACAAATAACAACCCTATAAACAACCATGTTTGTGTATACATATATGTAAGAGTGCAGAGTTGGGATTAATATCAGGGTTAGTTGTGATTGAGGGGCACTCAATGTCCAGGGGCACCAAGAGAAATACATGATGGGGAATCTGTAAGTTCATGGCGATGAAGCATCATGACTTCAATGCTCTGTGAAACCAAAGGGTCTTAATATGACCACAAAATTAAACTCTTCGTGGTGCTACTAAAAGATCTTTAAGCCAAAGAAGAACCATTTTTGGTTCCAGAAACAACCTTTTCTGTTCAGAGATATGTATGAGAAGATCATTTTAAAGGTTTAAAAAAGTCCATGTAAGGGTTCATTGACATTTTAAAGGTTCTTCACATTCACACCTACAAAATGGTTCTTCCTGGAACCAAAAATGGTCCATCCATTGCATCGCTCAATAGTAGCGTCTTTATTTTTAAGAGGTTTTTGAGGAATGCCAGTTTAAGGTTAGAGGGAATGGGTGACTGTGAGTGTTAGGATTAAAGAAAGAAAGCTATGGTTAATGTAAAAGACGTTTAGTTGAATGACAGGCTGAGTCAAGCTGAACATCTACACAGCACCTAAAGTGGGCTGTCCAGCCTAACAGTAAGGATTCACTCCATTTGCTTCTATAGCCTCACAGAACCAAGAACCACTCTAACCACCTTTATGTTTATGAGTGAAGGATGCTCATCTGTCTGTTGGGGAAACCGATAGTTATACTGTGCCTTTACTGGCAGACCAGCTTTCAGGACTGCAATCTCAGAGGTTTCAGACGACAGTGATGGATCGATGAATCCACTAAACCATAATGTTTATATGTCTACCATGCTGTCTACCACTAATCTAAGAGCAAGTGTTGGTTGTCTGGGTGACCGTGGCTCTATTTTGGTCCACAGTTGGTTGGGAATAAAGAAAAAACTGTCAGATATTTAGGACTTCAGTCTTGCTTGTTGGAACCAATGATATAATAATAATAATACGGTTCTTCAAATGGTTCTTTGAGTGATGCCATAGAAGAACCTGTGGGGAAACTGATAGGGGTTAGACTGAGCTTATAGTCCTAATCAGGACTTCTTTCACTGGCAGACCAGTTTTGTTTATATGTGTTGCATTCTGTCTACTGCTAAGCTAAGAGCAAGTGTTGGGTTTTATGGGTGAACGTGGCTCTGTTTTGGTCCATAATGTTTGTAAATAGGAAAAAAAATTCTGTCACTGTTATATCTGATATCTGTCTGATTTTCAGTATCTGATATCTGTCGGAGCATCAGTAGCTTGGGGATGGAGGAAGTTAGGCTGTGTTTCAATGGATTAAAAGCCGCACTGCGCCATTTGTAAACACTTTTTGTGTATGGTAGCCCATGTGACGCCCACTGACTCAGAGAAGACAATACTCCTAATCTGGGAGATATGACAAAATATGAAAGCACTTACAGGCAGTAAATGTGACGAGCCTAAAACTGGTGCTACATAGTCAGAGATTGGTGTTGATCTTTAGTGACCAACAATATGGCTCTTAATGGAGTCAAAGATTCACTCTGACCTTTGTAGACCCAAAAGAACTTTCAAAGGAACCCCAGTTTCACTTAGCTCACAGCTCTTGTGAGCTCTTGTGCATTTTGGTGAACTCAGTCCTGCTTGTTGGAGTAAACATGCTGGGGAAACAGATAGTTGGACTGAACTGAAAGTCCTAATGACGGTTGTTCTAAACTGACAGTCCGGCCTCCTCAGAGACCTCCATGCAACAGCAGTGGCTCCACTAATAATGATGTAAACAGAATGTTTATCTGTTTACGGTTTACTGTGACTCTGTTTTGACACCTTCTGAGTAAGACTTTCTGTGATAGCAGCAAGAAGATGGGCTGTTGACCCAAGATCCAAGATGTTTTTGTAGCTAAAATCCATGTGAAATATAAAGACATATCAGCCTAGATCAGCATGTTAATGTGTGGAAGTTGTACTGTGCAAGTACCGAGCCACACGTTTCATTTATTCATCCATTATGTGGAGGATCCAATGAAAGTTCCTTTAGGTGATCAACATGGTTGTTCTATAGCATCACTCTAAAGAACTATAGGATCTATGGGATCTACATATTATTCAGCAAGTGAACAGTCACCTCTTGAAGGTGATGTGTTGAAGCAGGAAGAATGAGCAAGCGTAAGACTCACTGAGAAACTGTGATGTTCTAGAAGACTGGGTCAGAACATCTCCAAAACATCAGGCAGGTCTTGTGGGATGTTCCTGGTATGTAGGTACAGTGGTCTGTACCTACCAAAATTGCTCCAAGGTCTGACAACCAATGACAGGGTCCTGGGCACCCATGATCCACAATGATCCGCATGAAGAGCAAAGGCTGGCCCGTCTGGTCAGATCCCAGTCATTTTTGTAGCACAAATAGCCATACAAGTTAAGGCCAGCTATGATGGAAAGGTGTGAGGACAAATAATGCATCACAGCTTGTCCTGGCATTCATGTGGATGTTCATTTGACATCGTAACGAATGGCTTTGTGGGCGAGCGGTGGATAGCTACTTGCCCCAGTCTTCCATAGAGAAGTGCAGTATAATGGAGACCATTTATTGGGCAGGGGAGCACCCATGCTCCATTCATCGCAATCTAGGATAGTTAGCAGCGGGTGGGACATACATGCTACAACCTAGAGCTAACCGCCATCTGTGTATGTGTACCTGTTCATCTCAATTCTCCCTCTCTATGTAATCTCCAGTGCACATGCACTGAACCCAAGTGACCCAAGTAGATCTCTTTATGGCAGCAGTGCTGTTTCAGCAGGATAATGTACCCTGACACACTGCAAAAGTTGTCCAAGCTACTGTAGGTTGGAGATTATACAAATGGCTAGTTTATGCTGGATCTTTGGCGTAGAGGCTTTGGTGTAGAGTGGTGTTCATGCCTGGGGAACCAAACCTCAGTCAGCTACAGGAAAGATGGTGCTGCACCGACCACATAATTTTAAAACAGTCTACTGCTGCTGTATTTAAACAAATGGATGCTATAGATAGGGACATTAAGGACTTCGAGGAGAAATCTGAAACCAATCGTTTGTTCTTTAGACTACACTCTTGAAAATATAGGCATTTCAAATGTATTTCTGCCATAGAAGGCCATAAAAGAAACAATTTAGGTTCCATAAAGGAAATATGGGCATCTGGGTCTTTTAAAAGTATGCTTTTGTTTAAAGCATCTGTATTTGTATGGGTGTAGCTCCAAAGAAATCAGCAACTCTCAACTAGAAATGGCAAATTACATTTAGGGCATTTAAACTCTTTTATTGCCCATTTAAATAGTTTTAAACAGTTTGATTAGGTCCTTAGACATTCTCCCAATACTGTAGTTAAATCCAGACTGTGCAGGATTATTCAGGGAAGAACAACCGTTATGATGAGTAATTCAATCCAGAACTAGGCTTAATGTTTTCTTGGAAACTGCCTGTAATGTATAATTAGATGGATTTTCCCAGATAATCATTTTTACACACTACTTAGTAGTGATTTATTAGATTAAACTCAACATTCATGAGATATGCATATTAGAACCGGATGGTCTACAGTCCGACTGCCCTGTTGTGGGCTGGCTATGACAACATCTCAGCATGATCTTTGTGAGGGTTCGTTAAACAGCGGTGGCTCTGTTTCACTGTTGGTTGCTGTGTGCCCTTGTCCTTTTTTTCATCCATCAATCACTCCTGTCCTTCATGTGCTTTTTGATCACTGTGCCACAAATGATCAAAAAAGGGGCAGAATGTGATGCTGACCGTGGTGGCCTTCAGCGCTTCAATGAGGTGTTTGTTTATGGCCTTTATGAAGGCCTTTTACATAAATCTGATTGGTGATGGAGTAAAGAATGAACTGCATGTGGGAAGTTCTCTTCAAACTGAGCTATTTATAGCAGCTCGTTGTTGTGTGGACGCCGTCCTCTCAGCGTGAATCATTCAAAATCCCACAGCCTCATCATGGCGGCCGTTGTGGGATCATGACACCATTTATGGTGGTGGCAAGAAATTAATAATGGAGGGGAGAATTACTCAGTCTCAGGCACACGCACTCCATACTCGAGTAATCATCCGTCTTCCAGAGGACTTTTAGCAATGTGATCATCTCATTTGGGATTCAGAATAGGATGAATTGACCACTCTTACCAAAACCAGGTCTATTTCGTACCAAAGACATTGGTTCTTTGTCTTGTAACGGTAGTCGAACCCTATATCAAACTATATAGTGTCTCTATAGCCTTTGAATGGTTCGCTGAGTTGTCAAGGTTCTATATGAACTATTAAAGAGCTCCCTTTATTTAAACATCGTGAAGTGCTGCTACCACAGTGATGTAGGTATGATGGTCTATTGTTTTAACCACAGAGAAGCTTTTATCTACAGCATAAGGCCTGGAAGCTGCATTAGATTATTGTACTACCGCCGCCTACACAGAAAGGCCACTGCGCAAATGGTTTTATGAAGACCCATCACAAGCTGCTGGTTGTTGGACATCGTTTAAAGTCAGAATCATTAGTGTGGATTTCGCTGTGACACTGTGATATCAATAACTGACCGTTTGCTGCAGCAGTGCCAATGTTGTTGTAGGAATTTCAGTGAATGACTTCTCCACTATCACTCTTAGCAAAAAAGGGTTTTATTTAGTCCCATAAAGAGGGTCCACTTTTTAATTTGGGGCGATTCATCAGAAGGTTCCTTTCCCATCAAAGACAATAACCATGCAACCATGGAGAGACCCATTTAATCAAATGGATATTTAGGTTGTCGTTGATGGAAAATGGCAGATACATTTCCTTCACCTGATTTGATATAAGGAAATCTGAATTACTTTGGTTTACCCTGATGTTGCGGCAACAAGATTTTCTGTGTTACCCAAACGAGCAATTTTGTGTGGCTGGTTGATTAAGCTGGTTGATTGAGCTTTTGCACATGGAGTATTAAGCTTCTCAGTCTTGCACACCAGGGGCTTTGAACAGCGCACCCACATGTAGCTCTTGGCTAAATCATTGCCCTCATCTTTGGGAACAGAGTTGTGTGTTGACCTTAACTGTGCTCTCACTCCATTTGAATACATGATCCTGGCCACCATCATTGCCAACTGCATCGTGCTGGCTCTGGAGCAGCATCTTCCTGGAGAGGACAAGACGCCCATGTCTAAAAGACTGGTGAGATTGTTTTTACTAATCACACCATTGATTAAAGCTGCATGATATGGACAGAATATTATTATTGAGAATGTATTAATACATACTGATAATACTCTGATTGTGATTGTTTGGGTTGTATTATGAATGTATTACTGAATCGGAAAGATCACATGGTTAAAGAATGACCTGAATTATTTTGAATTATTGACTTTTTAAATTACTTAAATTCTTGACTCATTAAAGCATCACCAGAAACAGGTAAAAACATACATTATAGTGAAAATAATGAACAATTTATATTAACCGTGCTACATTGCTGTAACTCTTATCCAGATTGAATCACTTGAATCATGCTACAGGTGAATGTAAAGTTAGGAGTCTAACCCTAACCCTAGCCCTATTGACTCTTATTGTTGGAGTATGATATACTTGGAGTATACTATACCTGGACAGGTAAACTCTACACCAACCAGCTGAACATATCTCAACAAAACAATGCATTGTGTATCTTAATAAATTGTCTACAGCATAAGACATCAACAGCTCCACTAGAATGTTAATTTCAGAACCCAGACAGATTCAGTGAGAGAAAGAGCCATCAATTTAAAGGTTCTTTAAGGTTCATTAATTTTTTTTAACCAAAAAAATGGTTCTTCCACTGCAAATGGAAATACGCTTTTAGTTCAGTTATTTTATTACAACATCAAAGAAGAAACACTTTGTGTTCCGCAAAGAACCATGTTTAAAAATAAGATGGAGGAAACTTTTAAAGATTTTTACATAACGTAAAATTTCTGGACCGATTTAAGAATTCTGCCAAGAATATTTGCATCATGTAGACGCTCTTGAAACTGTAAAAAGGTTCTTTACATTCACTTATCTCACTCGTTTATGAAAAGGGCTCTTAACAGAACTCCTGGATAATCCACTAAAACACTCATTTGAGAATAATAAAGTAATTATAAGATAAAGTAATTATCTATAACCAAAGCTCATATAGTTAAATTCCTCAAGCTACGGACCAAACACTTCTTCCTTTGACTGGGAAAAGAATTACTGGCTCTGTTCAAATTGAGGGACTGATTGAAACAGGTAGAATTGATTGGCTCTATTTATTGAAAGGTCAGACTTTCACCATCAGGTGTTGTGACCTATCTCAGTCATTTTTCAATCAGTGAACTCCAGTCAGTCTCCTTTCTCTACAATAACACAGGCCTGTCATAATGGTAGTAGATATTTAATGATATTTTAAACCATTGATTTTTTGTCATTTTATTATTCAAATGCTTAAATACGATCACCACTGACAAATAAATCACAAAAAATTAAAGATTAATCAGATTATCTTGATTATCTGATATTTGATAAAACGTGCCTCAGCGGTTTGCTAGTACTGTATGGGCATTTACCGTAGATGTTGAATATGGAAGTGCAACGTGCTTCGCTATGTGTGATATTAATATCAAGACTGAAGTATGGGATATCCTCAAACTATATAAAAGCTCTATACTAATTCAGGGTTCTGCCTAGAATATTTACATCATGTGAAGGTTCTTCATACCTTAAAGGGGCTTAGGGCCCTGACGCTGAGCCTGTGTCCAGAGGATCGCCATCAGCAGGCAAAGCCAGAGAGAGCACAATTGCCCATGCTTTCTCTGTGTGGGTAGATGGTGCTCTCTCCCATCATCATTCCCATTGTAATGCTGTTCACAGGCGTCTATTGGCTAATGTATCAGAGCTGGGGATCTAGCACTTTCCTCCTGAATCAGTGGCAGTTTGAAAAAAGGCAATGGCCGACTGTATGTGTATCAGAAGAGGCATGTGCTTGTCCTCACCCTTAAAAGGGTTCCTTGCGCTCACACATAATAAAATGGTTCCTTTTTGGCACCTCTTTGGAACCCTTTTTTCTCATATTTGTTTTATGATAGTGAACTCGAAAAACAATGCCATAGAAGAACCACTTTTGGTTCTATGAAGAACCATCTATGTAATAGAGATGTGACCTCTAAATTGATAAAGAACCTTTGAATCAAGAGAAAGTTGTTTGGGTCTTTTTAAGGTTCTCTATGACAAACATGGTTCTTTAAGGAGCCAAAAGAGGTTCTTCTATGGCATTGCTCAAAGAACCATTTGTAGTACCTTTACTTTTGAAAGAGCAGAACTGTGAAGCTAGGACAGCCATAGAAGTGATGCCATAGAAGAACCACTTTTGTTTCCCTACTGAACCATGTTCTCTAAAGGTTCTCTAATTATATATATTATATATAGTCACACTAGTGAATGATTAATGATTAATGATTGATCAGATTCATGCTCTTTGTTTAAAACTGAAGCTTTGCTAGGTCCTTAAGTATCTCTTCAGTACTGTATGGACATTTCGATGTTTATGTGGAAGTTCACTGTGCTTGGGTACATGTGATATTAATATCAACAGACTTTATGGTGCATCACCGTTAGTCACTGGTTCGGTGTCAAAGGGTCAGTGCTTCTATAAGAGCTTATGGTCTGAATGCCCAGGTGGGATAAGAGTGAACTCCTCAGTCATGATCATCTTCCCATAAACAAAAGTGGATATGCTTCCTCTTATTGAACGATCACACGTCATATTTGTGACGCCTACACTTCTGAGTGTGATTCATGCGCAGCTATTGAAAATGTATGCATGTACTGTACATCAGATGAGGAGAAACGTTGCATCGTATTTAGGGATTGTTGAGCAGCACTGTCTAGGAACTTTGGAAATTAGTTATGTCAGAGGAATAGTGTTATTGGAATAGTGTGGTGTGTCTTCCCAGCCAGGGAATCGAAACCACAAGGAGGGCGGTGTAGTTGTCCTCTAAGCTACACCAACTGTGGTGTAATCATTTAAACAGCATAGATTAAAATGTTATAAATTACATGGTTTATTCATAATTTATTTAATGTTTAAACTATTTGTGAACAACAGTACAACACAGATTCAAATTGTAAACTGTAATTATGTATGTATTGTCATTTCTTGTCATAAAATTATAATTATTAGCCATTATAACAATAAGATTAAAATTTCATGTGTCATTATGAATTTTAATTTTATTAAATTAATTATTTTATTATTTATATTTTTTTATAATATCATTTTTTTAAGCAAATTCTTTAATTAGCATGTTTGGTGAAAATGTTCAAGGTCAGGCAAATTAAGGAAGCATGAATTCATTTGCATGGTGTTTTTTTTCCTTACATTTATTGTTAGCCATTTTTTCTAGTAATATAGCAATGCATGTCCACCCATGGCCACCCAGCCCGAAAATGGCCACCCAGCCTGACCTGCTGGAAGATTGCCCACTGAGGTCCCCTCTACCTGCGTCAAACCAGCTGCCACCTACCAGTCCGGCCAGCGGG
Organism: Salminus brasiliensis; assembly: GCF_030463535.1. Taxonomy (NCBI): domain Eukaryota; kingdom Metazoa; phylum Chordata; class Actinopteri; order Characiformes; family Bryconidae; genus Salminus; species Salminus brasiliensis. The sequence continues at coordinate 8,250,186 of NC_132886.1, forward strand.
CCCCCCCACCAGCCACCACCCATGGCGGACCGGCTCACCCGCCTGCCGCTGCTGCCTGTTTGGTGGCCGTGTTGAAACCTAGATGGACTTGTGGCTGTCTGCCACTATTATCACCACTATTAACTTTCTGTTGTATCTGGTTTAGTAATTTTTATCATTAATGTTTAAATAGTTCTGACCAGAGGAGGACGGGCCGGGTCCCCCTTGTGAGTCTTGGTTCCTCCCAAGGTTTCTTCCTCCAGCTCTGAGGGAGGTTCTCCTTGCCACTGTCGCCGTTTGGCTTGCTCACGGGGGGTCTTTGATTCTTCATGTTTTCTTCTTTCTTCTCTGTCTCTGTCCTTTATTAAGTACTAATTATGTAAAGCTGCTTTGTGACGACAGCAGTTGTAAAAAGCTATACAAATAAATCTGACTTGACTTGACTTGACATGTCTGAAGAAAAGTAGATGTTTCTGCATTGCTTCTCATTTATGTATTGTTATTTATTATCTACATCCAACAGGAGAAAACAGAACCCTACTTCATTGGAATCTTCTGTTTTGAAGCCGGCATCAAGCTGGTGGCCCTTGGCTTTGTTTTCCATAAGGGCTCCTACCTAAGGAACGGCTGGAACGTCATGGATTTCATCGTTGTGCTGAGTGGGTAAGTGATATTTGGCTCATGTTTACATGGATTCCAACCAGTTCTTATCAGAAAACAGCTCATTCCTTTTGGATGTTGGATTTATACTACTGTTGAAAAGTTTGAGATCAATATTTTCGACAACATAAAAATTGTTCATTTAAAAATGACTTTTTTAGCTTTTTTGCTAAACAAACACCAAGAACAAAGCAGTAATAAACCAACATCAGAAGTATTTGTATTTGAAAACTGATCAAATCTAATGGCAGATTGCCTCTTAAACACTATTGGAAATTGGTATGCTTGCTCCTGGGCTCCCCCTACAGTCAGGAAGTGTAATCTGCACTGTACGCCACCACTAAGAGACACGTTTTTCAGGATGAGCTGAGAGATACAGAATCATCACTGAAAGGTAAAGAAGTATGTGGACTGAGGCAGTAGAGGAATATCACAGGACTTTACACTAATATTTACTTTACGCAAACAACATTCGGCTCGCTTCTCCAAAGTTACATAGTGCAGTTATCAGTGTGCTAAACCTAGAGTAGCATTAACAGCGATGCTATTTTCCATTTTACTAATCAGTGGAGCATTACAAGGATTTTGAAGCTGTTGTTTCAAGGTGAAAATGCTACATAGTGCTGTTTTATGGTTCCTCAGAGGGTTCTTCGAGCAATACCATAGAAATTAAACATATTGGGACCCCATAGAATCCTTTCTGAGATTCATCAGTGTGAAGAACCTTTTAAAGGCTTGAAGAATCTTCAGATAATGTAATGTAATGTGTCAGTGTACATTCATTTAAGGGTTTGTTATTCTGTATCTAATATGCTTCTTTCTTCTACCTTGATAAAGACCAACATTGTTACACTATGGGCCAGTTTCCCAGATCCAGATTAAGCTTAATGGCAAACACAAAAAGCTTTTAAGTGGTAAATAATTACTGACATTACGATTAGTCCTGGACTAGGCTTAATCCGTGTCCATGAAACCCAGCCTATATGTCCAATAGTTTGTAGACAGCAGCTCATCCAACATTTCTTCTGAAATAAGTTTGCTTTCTTTCTTTTTGCTACAGTAAACAGCTTTCTGCTACATTGGTTTTATATGAAGTTAGGGGTTCTTTCTAGAACCTTATCATTATGTGGAGGTTCTTTCAGCTTTAAAACTGTTCTTCACACTTGCACATGCCCTTTATAGAAAATTATTTATATAACCATCCACCGAAAGGTTTTTATAGGTAGTTAAAGGTGGTTCTTCTCCAGCATTACTCCAACCCTGGTCCAGGAGGATACCCTACACCCTGCCCATTTTAGGTGCTTACTCTGCTCCTAAAACAGCTGGCCCAGCTAAACAGCTAATGAACATGGCTTTTCTGAGTGGAAGGTGGTGCATTCGAGCAGGAAACCAATAGAATGTGCAGGGTGGGTGGTCCTCAGGGACTAGGGTTGGGAACCACTGCTAAACTAGCCTTTTTAGCACATCTGGAGAGTAACTAAAGACAAAACATGGTACATTGATTACTCAAGTACCAAATCTTACAGTATAAAATAACACAGAATCCTTGATATATCTAAAACGCCCTTTGTTGTGCAGATCCAGATTTTTGAATGGTAGAAACTTCTGTTACCTCATTTTCATGGTTGGCTCAGCAAAGTTTTGCAAAGATTTTGGCAGTAACTGTGTTGATATAGTAGATTTTATTCATATTAAAATGATGGCTCCAGGGAATGAAGTGAATTTGCAGAAAGGAGTTTTGGATTGGAGATGAGTTTCTGAAGTCTTGTCACTGGAACCGTGCCGAGTAAATATTCCTCCGCTCATAGAGAGATTTCTTCCTGCGCTCATAACTGCAAGCTTGGCTGTAAAGAAGCGCTCAGCATTTTGACTTCACCACCTCACCCCAACACCCACAGAGCCCTGCCCTCCCTTCCTCGCTTATTCGATCTGCTTATATAAAAGCGACATCATCAGAGAGCTCTGTTGGTATCCATGCGACAGACCAAACTGCTGTAGCTCTGAATAAGGCTGGATCATTACCAGAGGGGTTCTTGGATAACGTAGCCACGTCTTTATCTCTGTCTGATCAAGGTTTCTGAAAGCAGTTGTACCTGTGCTTCATGCTGAGGGAGAGCTAGTGGTGCTTCCAGGAGTTTCAGGAGCTTTACGTGTTTTGAATGGAAGGTCTGCCTCTGTGGCTTATGATCTCCCTCTGGTTTCCTTTCCAGAAGTTTCCTCTTACTGTCCTTCCCATAACCCCTTACCTCACTAATTAGCATCTGGAAGCCAACAGCACTGTCACCGGGTTGGTCTTTTTCAGTGGGGGCGTTTTTTAAGGGTTGTTACTGTATTCAGAGCTGACAGCTGCACTGATTTCTGACTGGGGGGATTTCTGACTTTAAGCAGCTGGAGGGTTCTCGTTATTCTGGATTTTCCTCTCCCCAGTCACAATTGCCAGCAGCATCCTCATCCTCACTTTATCTCTTTCTCTCACTGTGCACAGGTGTGCAGGTTGGTTGGAAAAAGTAATGCAACCTGCTACACATAGTTAAAACTTTCAGAAAGTCTTCAGTTTGTTCAGGTTCTTGGCACCTGCTCATCCAGGGTTTCTGTTCAAATCTAGGATATTAATTGGTCCCCCAGACTCTACTCTTTTGGGAGGACTGCACTAGATGTTGGAAATTTGCTGTGAAGAGTGGGATGAGCAGGTATTAATGAAGTCAGGGATGAAGTTCTGAACCACAATCTCTACATTAACTTATCCCAAAGTTACCAGATGGAGGTTTCTAACTCCACTGAACATAGGTCCACCTCTCCACAGACCAATTCTCATGTGTTAGACAATGGTTGTCTTTTGGAGATTTAGAGATATGCAACTAAACACTTGTATGTACAGTATGTGCACCTTAAAGATGATGTCTTCGCTGATTAGAAGGGATGTCTGAATACTTTTGGACATATACCAATCCTCCACTAGAATGTTTCAAAGAGTTTTTGAGCACACCAGCCATCACGGTTTTGACTGAACCTTCCCATTTTCTGATCATTCAGAATTGGGTATGTCTTGAAGAATTTTGTACATGTATTGTCTTAGGGAGGGTCTTTGTGGATGCCCCTTCTAATTGCACCTATGGCTGCCAAGAGAATAGAACTCTCAGCAACAGATCAAAATGAACCTATTAGCACCATGCCTAAGGCCAGACGTGGGCTAGAGGGGTATAAAGCCCCCCAGCAGCAGCATTGAGCTGTGGAACTGTGTTCTCTGGAATGATGGTTGGTGCTCCATCCAATACTTTTGGGATGAGTTGGGGAGTTGAGGATGATAAGGTGGGGTGGTGATCATCCAACATCCTGACCTCACTAACACTCTTGTCACCGAATGCAATCAAATCCTCACAGCAATGCTCCTCCAAAACCTAGTAGAATGACTTCTTCCCTGGACAGTCACTGGACATCCCTCAGTGACATTAAACACACTATTGTGGTTTGATTTTACTTTACTGAAGTATACTTCTGTCATGATGAATTATGGGGGATTTATACACAACCTACTGCAAGACCACAGTTAGCTAACATTATCCAGCTCAGGAGGATCTGTGAGGCACAGTGTGAGCATGCATATGCACAGTAATGTCTCACCCAGAGGCGCCGGTGCCTAGTTACGGTATCTAAGCTAGAAAACACATTAAGGTTTTCAGTTCATCACTCAGCTTAATGAAGAGACTTTCATATCCATGGCCCTTCAGTTTCAGTGTTAATTCAATACTATACTGTCAACATTTCATTTACAATGGTAGTAATGGCTTTTGTAGTGAGTGTACAGCATATATCTGTCTGTCTCGTTGTCTGCAGACTTGCATAACGTATAACCTGTTCATTCAGTGTTCGTTTCCTAATTAAAAAAAAGGGTTTATCCTGTCTTTACTGTCCAGGGAAGAAACATTCTGCTAGGTTTAGGAGCACTGCTATGAGGATGCTGTAAGGTCAGGATGTTGGATGATCACACCCCACCCCATCATCCCCAACTCCCCAACTCATCCCAAGCATCAAGAATTGGCTGGAGCACCATCATCAGTCCAGAGAGCACAGTTCTTCCACTGCTCCACAGCTCAATGCTGGGGGGCTTTGTACCCCTCTAGCAAAAGCCTGGCAAAAGGCAGCATGATGCCAATAGGTTCATGTTCATGTGCTCCAGAGAGTCCTATACTATTGCCAATACATTTCTACATTAGGAGTGGTGTCCGCAAACATTTGGACATATAGTGTATTTGAATGTCGTATTAAATGTTCTGTATATTTTATTAGAGCTTAAATTCCTCATTTAATCGAGGCCTCAAGTAGGAGAGAGTGACAGCTGGCATTGGCAGGGCAGGCCGAGGGAACTCTCCACATATGGGGCCATCACACTCTTGGTGGAGGTGTGGAGGTGGGTGACATCAAGGAATCACTGAAACAGCAGGGAAGCGTACATTTAAAGCCCAGTCTGGAATCGATTTTTGCACTGGGCTTCACATGGTTTACTGGATTCCTGGTTCCGTGGTTGCTGGATGTGTAATGGAAGTGATGGCATGTTCACCGTTTTTATCAAACAGATGTCTGCATGGTCATTACCAAACCTACGAGTTGAATTCGAGCTCCTTTTTATTCACAGTAGGCTCATTTTATGCATATTTGAAGACGAGTAGGTTTTTGAAGGCCCATTTTAATGTAATTCAGCTTGCAAAGTGCTGGGGGTTAGCCAGTGCTGATAAAAAAATGAGAGGCTTTCCAATTCTGCCTTCCAAACAGAATTTTGGCAAAGGTCTTGTTATGTCAGACGTGCAGCAGATGAGATGGAGCGAAACTCAGCCAAGACCTTGACTGTAAGTCTGAAGCCACTCTGTTCATATAATGCAGTTTGGAAGTGTCGAGGCAGGCAAGCTGCTTAAATGACACATACGTGATGTTTCATTCTCAGTTTATTCTTTTTTAAAAGTTACTTTTATAGGATCTCTTAGATACAGAAGGGAGAGTTTGTTGAGCACTTGACTATAAGCCAAAATGATTTGATGGGTTTCATTTGTTTTAGAAATTGCTTTGCAGTAGGTTTGAGAAGGTGTTGGCCAAAAATTCTTTACCAGCATTACACGGCGAGGATGTATACATAAAAGACACAGTAAGGGAAAGCAGAACCCAGGTTTCAGCATTGCATATCAAATCCAGAAAAGAATTGTTAGCTCCCTGGACAAGAAATTAGTCACTTTGCCTTTTTCAAGGGGGTAGTAACTTCAGGCTCCTGCAGATGGCATTGCACGTAGTGTACGACAGGACTCATAGATTGAGAAGAGGTAGTACAGTTCAGTCAGTGTCTTGTTGGATGTGTGGAAAATGGGTCACAAAGCAGATACAGTTAATGATTGGCCAAAAAGAGGGATTGCATTTGGGCATGCCAAAGACCACAGTGTGAAGGAAGTAGCTGAATCTGCAGGTCTATGAAAGCTTACGGTCATACGGATCTACCAGCAGTGGCAGAAATCCCAGCCTAAAGGAGATTCTCCACATTCTTGAGCAGAAGTGACATCAGGCCTACTGCGTGCCACTTTGCTCCATATGTTGATGGTCTGCAGTTCCCTGCAGAGCATTCTTTCAGAAAGTGGTGGTGAAGGACCTGTGCTGACTGATGCAATTGCTGCCTGGAAGTGATTTTCATTCACAAGCCTTACTGTAGGCTGAGATTTCTGCCATTGCTTGTAGACCCGTATGACCGTACGCTTCCATACACCTGCAGATTCACCCACTTCCTTCACACTATGGCCTTTGGCACGCCCAAATGCAGTCACTCCTTTTAGCAAATTATTAACTGTATCTGCTTTTTGACCCATTTTCCACACATCCAATGAGTTATTTATAGCCTGATCATCCTCGTACAGATGTTACTACCACCTTAAACACTGGGTCCACCCTTCAGTTCCTCATTCTCATAACTACATAATGTTTGTGTTGCTTAGTAGAAACTCAATGGTACGTATATGTTTATGATAATTTGGGCCTATAATTTTAGGGATTGTTGAACATCTGTTTTGATTTAAATCTCAAATGCAGGAAAAGTGACACTGTGTGGACAAAAGTATTGGGACACCTGCTCATTCATTGTTTCTTCTGAAATCAAGGGTATTAAACTGCTTTTGTTGGAGTTACTGTCTCTCCCCTCCAGGGAAGAAGGCTTTCTACTAGACTTTGGAGGAGAATTGCTGTGAGGATTTGATTGTATTTAGTGACAAGAGCATTAATGAGGTCAGGATGTTGGATGATGATTACCACCTCATTATTCCCAACTCCCCAACTCATCCCAAAAGTATTGGATGGAGCACCACCACCATCATTCCAGAGAACACAGCTCCACTGCTCCACAGCTCAAAGCTGGGAGGCTTTTAATTCCCCTTTAGCTCATGCCTGGAATTAGGCATGCTGCCTATAGCTTCATGTTTATCTGCTCCAGAGAGTTCCTTTCTGTTGGCAGTACTTCTCTACAGGGACTAGACAAGCTGTGTGTATGTGTGTGTGTGCATTTGCACATCTGTGTCAGCAATGGGTGCAACTTAAAGTAGCTGAATACATTCATTAGAAGGGGTGTCCACAAACATTTGGACATATAGTGTATCATTCCGTAACACCGCAATTGGTTCCCGTCTTGGCTGTCTTATCTTAAAAAAACGCTTCACTGCTGAGGCGCTGCAGGTGTCCACTTGTCTCCTCCTTTCAGGGCTCTTGTCTCTGATCTCACATTTGCCCCTTATTAGCTCGATCCCTCAGCTTTGAAATCTAACCCAGTTTCCCCCGTATGCAGCTTGACACACTTTCTTCTATCACACGTTCGACCTCCTTCAACACAGTAAAAGTAAGTCAGACTTAAAAGAAAACTACACATGTGTCACTCCAGTCCGCAGGGACTAGAAACAAGGCCAGTGGGCCACGGCTCGCGGCTGTCATTTCATCTGGAATTAATGAATCGCTGCAAGCAAATCTGCAGAGACGCAGAGCTAATTTGATATTTTTTCGCTCTCAGGTCTGAAGGGAACTTGCGTTGAGAAACTTCACATTTTGGTATACCGTTCTCGGCTCGTCTTGAGATAATGGCCTTTTATTGGCACAACTCGCGCTTCGCTTAAGTGCTCCCATGTCGGTGCTTTGTGCTTCCCTTGAGTGGACTGAGCTATTCCGTTCGTTATGTTTGTCTTGGAGAGTGTCAGACTGATAAGGTGCTAAATCTGGCGAATCCCCATTCAGATACGGCCTCAAATTAGTAAAATATGGCTTTGACGACTAAAAGGTGTGTTGGGTTTTGCAAGAGTTTTTTCAGCAAGGTCGATTGTACGATATGTAGTGCATGACAGGGCGTCAGGGAGGGCCTAGAATGAGGCCAACGTCTGCACAGGCACTTCTGCTACCCTGCTGCTGGCTACTGTAGTCTGGCTCATATTTTCATTAAATTAACAAGCCTAGTGACATTTAAAGAGTGATGTATGCTTTGGCCTTGAGTACAATAGCGATATTAAATCAGGAAGGCTTCCTTGGTGGATTACCATCAGAATTGCTTTCCAACCTGTTACAGAAATAGCTGTTAATTGGAAAATGGATTTATGAAATAACTGAAGTCTGAAAGTCAAGCTCCTGCTGCTTGTCAATCTACCATTTGGCTGGTGATTTTATCCAGAGCGACTTTTACTTGAATCATGTTACACAGATAGGAGAACTTAGAGTTCAGAGTCTTGCCCAAGGTCTTTAATAATTTTAGGGATTATTGTACATCTGTATTGATTTGAACCACAAATGCAGGAACGGTACATTATTTTGACAAAAGTATTGGGACACCTGTTCATTCGTTGTTTCTTCTGAAATTAACAATATTAAAAAAGCTGCTTTCTTGCTTTTGTTGAAGTTGATACTCCCTTCAATTCAGAGAACACAGTTCCACTGCTCTACAGCTTAATGCTGGGGGGGCTTTATACCCCCCTCTAGCTCACACCTGACATTGGACATGATGCCAATAGGTTCATATTCATCTGTTCCAGTAGGTCTCATTCGTTTAGTGTTGGACACAGATGAAATTTGGCCTCTGCCATTAACCCATCCGTACAGTGAACACACACACACACACACTCGACTGGGCAAACGCACACAGTGGGCAGTGAGCACACAAGCCCGGAGCAGTGAGCAGCCATTGCTGCAGCACCCTAGGAGCAGGGAGGGGAAAAGGCCCTTGCTCAAGGGCCCAACAGTGGCAGCTTGCCGAACCCATATTATTAATAGCCCAGTGCTCTAACCACTGAGCCACCACTGCCCCAAACCAGAGTGAACGAAGAGAGAACACCCCTCTAACAATCAAATACCAGTATGGCCTCCCAAACAGACAGTCCTGTTGTTTGCTCTTGTCCCTATTTGTCCAGTTGGTGCATTCTTGCCTTTGAGAGTCTTGCAGCGGCACGGGTCGTCTTTAACGTCTCTCCACTGCTGCGTTCTCTCTTCACTAGCTTCCTGTAGCTGCAGCCCACATCAGATTCAAACCCTGACGCTGGCCTACAAAGCCCAGAATGGACCAGCCCCTCCATACTGGATGGCAATGGTCAAAATCCGATCCACACCAAGAGCCCTTCCAGCTTCAAGTACGGCTCAAAAATCCCTCAAAATTCATGGAAGACGAGCGTCCAGGCTTTTTTCTGTCCTGCACCAAAGTGGTGGACCGAACTTCCCCTGGGTGTCTGAACGGAGTCCAACGCTCGCTGTCTTCAAACCCAGACTGAAGACCCACCTCTTCTGAGAGTACTTGGGCGAATAGCAGAGTGGTCTCCTTACTGACTTGTGTTTAGTAATGTCTAAACCTAAAGGTATCTTTGAACTATTAGTCTATTCAAACTAGCTGAGGTTTTTATTGGGTAAATAGCAAAGCACTTTTGTAAGTCGTTCTGGAGAAGAGCGTCTGCTAAATGCCTTAAATATAAATGTAAATGTCTTGACTACTATCAGTACAGCGAGGAGTTTTTTCCTGGACAGGGAATTGAACCCCGGTCTTGCATGGAGCTCAGTGGTGTTATCCCCATTATGCTGCAGCAAAATACGTTGCATTTTGCTCATGGTTAAACTCTTTGCTCATTAGACTTTTGCTGGACTCACTCCTATGTGTCCATTGCTGCAACCAGGCCAACTAATTAGCATCTATTAGCACCTCTCACTATCAAAACTGAGAACTGAGAACAGGAGATGCAAAAGGCGATTGTAAATTTAAATATATCTGTCATGGTTTCCCTGCCATTCTCACAGTCTTTTCCTGTGTCTCCTCCCACAGGTCTGTCTGCTTTGCTTTTCCAGGTGTTTTTAGACCTCCCTTGTGTTTATTGCTGCCTTTAGGTCAGAAATGTTGTGTTTAAGAGACGAGTCCACATGCATACCACCTTAATGTCACAAACACTAGTGGCAAATGTGGATTTTTCTAAAAGGCTCTGATAACAGCTGATAACTGTATCGTAGGCTGGTTGGTTTTTAGTTATTCAGCATTATCACTGTGGGCTAAACTCTTTATTTAATAGCTTACTCTCATCCACATGCAAACAAATGAATATCAGCATATGCTATGTGATGCTTCTGATGGAGTAGAAACATTACTCATCTAATGAGCACTATCAGCTCTGCTGCAGTAATGCAAAATAAGCGCCTTCTCTTTCGATTCGGACAGGATTTAACGTGCATGTGGTCCTGCCTGATTTTCTGTTTTACCCGTGCAACTCAGTGATTATTATTTTTCCGTACAAATTGGCTGTCATTGTTTTTCTGAGAAAATTACAGGCCGAATTATCCTACTGTTTTTCACTGAACTCAGCGACACTCTGACCATTTAGCCCCGTCTATACACACATTTCTGTGATTTTTCAGACAGAAATCACTTCACATTGATATTGCAACATTTTAGCGCATGTATCCATATTAACCATTTCCCAAATTATCCAATACCTAATTAAAGGGACAGCTGTAATGCCAGCATCACTTTATAACCGCAGGTTCAGCTTTTAGTTCTCTAGAAACCTGTCCTTTTATTGCAGATGCAAGAGGAGATCTGGGCTCACATGGAAATCTGATACATGGCGATATATAGAGTTCAGAAATATGACATATACTAGTATACAGTATGAACTTGGCCCATTATATCAGCCACATATACCATATAGAGACACTTTGTACTTCTACAATTCCAGACTGTAGATCTGTTTCTCTGCATACTTTATAAGCCTCCTTTCACACTGTTCTTCAGTGCTCATGATCCCACAGGGCTGACCACCACAGCACAGGTATTATGTGGGTGGTGGGTCTTTCTCAGCACTGCAGGGTCACACCTGGTCTATGGGGGTCCTGTGGGTTTCAGCAGGTTCACTAGAAGTGAAACCCAGACCACTGATTTGAGGAAGACCAGAGATCGGTGCTCTGGGCCACTCCCAGGCTCGAAATCAGCTTTTACACTTGACCAAACGTAGCGAACTCTCAGAGCAAGCGGAGCTGGGTCCGGAAAAAAAGCTGTAGTGTGAAAACGCCCTAAATCTTTAAAAGGCTCTTCACACTCATACATCTCTTTTTCTAAAGTGGTTCTTCCAATGCATCGCTCCAAGAAGCCTTTGTAGCACCTTTTTTTTGAAGAGTGTAATTTCTTGTCCATCATATCGTTCACATTTCTCCGAAGACTATAGCCGGATCTGAGTGACTTCTCGCTTGGAACTGAGTGCCTGAGTCATTTTTTTTTTTTTTTTTTTTTGCGAATCTGAGTAAGTGTTCCACAGTCAGCTGAAATAAATAAAAAGTCTCAGCGCTAAGCATCATTAAAGAGCAAATGGAGCGCTAGTGTGTGTGCAGAGCCTGCGAAATGACTAAAACTGGAGCCTTTTGATGGCGGTGGAGGCCAATTAGTCTGAAGATAGCCCTCATTAGAAAGCCACGCGTGGAGTGTGTCTCCGTTAAATGTTCATTATATGTTAAAAAACGCAATCCTTCGAGTACAAAATATAGCAAATATGGTGCATCTGCTACAGTTATGTTGATGATTCACCACTTGGTGTTGATATTACCATCCCCCCCTCCCTCCTGATTTTGCCTTGGCCTCTCACAGCTCATTGCTGCGTGGTGTGTAGGTGTATGTGTGTGGGAGAGGGCAAATTCTGTTCATGTTAGGAATTGAGGCTTGGACATGTCAGGTACACTGTTTTTCCATTCCGATTCTGAAAGAGAAGCAGCATTGTTGGCTGATGTTACCATTAGAGAAAGAGAGAGAGAGAGCGAGAGAGAGAGAAAGCTCTGCCTCAGTGGCTCGCATGTTCGCTGTGCAATCCTTAATTCCTCAAAGCCTTCAGCAAATACTGGAGAAATGACTTCTGCAGGGCTCTGGGAGTGACTGGAGGAAATGGAAGCGGTGAATGGTGTGTTTCAGGGTCAGGTCTTAAAGACATAGTGATAAAGGCATTCAGCCGCGTGTATCTTTTATAGTAGGGCCGCTTTAGTGAAATCTCTTCTTTTAAAATCAGGACATCAAGTGATGGGATAATGTGCCTTCTTTGTGCAGTGCTATAATACACAAATGTGGGAAGACGTGTGACATCATGCTATGTGGAGTGTATGCGTATGTGTGAGGACATCTGCAGGGAAATGGGTGTTGCTGGCTCATTTAGCTGAATTAAGGAGGGTATACTTATCATGGGACAGCAAGGATGTGGGTGTGACCTCACGTATTGCATCAGTAAATCTGCATAATTCATGCAGGGTTGAAATAATGTACTGCCCGGCTCAAAAACTAAACAGTTTAACAAGCCCTTGTGGACATGGCCATGACTCTATCCTTAGGGTCATTCTATTATAGTACCCTGCTGAAAAATCAAGCTCACGACCAGCTTTAAGTAGCCAGTGTTCGGCTGCAGATAATATTAGCTGGTCTTTGATGGTCAAGGTGATTGCAAGGCTGGTCATCCAGGAGAAAACGTACCTGGTAAGCATGCTGGATAAGCTGGTTGACCATCTTAGCTCCTGACCAGTATAGTGTATGCCTTTCAGCAAGACCAACTTGACTATAAAACTAGTCTTAATGGTGGTACAGCTAGTACATAATGGTCAACTTGTTTGATTGTAGTGGTTGCGCTAGTTGACAAGCTTGGTCGGGTAGGTAATGCTGGTAGAACAACTAAACAATCAAACAAAAACATACCCTATGCTGGACAAGAGCTAAACTGATCAATAAGCCTGACCACACAGGTTGACCAGCAAGCCCAACTTGACCATCAAAACTAGTCTTAATGGTGGACCAGCTAGGTCATGATGGTCAACCTGTGTGATCACACTGGCTATGCTGATTGACAAACTTGGTCAGGTTGGTAATGCTGTTAGACCAGCTAAACCATCAAAAACATACCCTATGCTGGTCAAGAGCTAAGCTGATCAATAAACCTGACCACACAGGTTGACCAGCAAGACCAACTTGACCATTAAAACTAGTCTTAATAGTGGACCAGCTAGGTCATGATGGTCAACCTGTGTGATCACACTGGCTATGCTGATTGACAAGCTTGGTCAGGTTGGTAACGCTGTTAGACCAGCTAAACCATCAAAAACATACCCTATGCTGGTCAAGAGCTAAGCTGATCAATAAACCTGACCACACAGGTTGACCAGCAAGACCGATTTGACCATTAACACCAGTCTTAATGGTGGACCAGCTAGGTCATGGCTATGCTGGTTAACAAGCTTGGTCGGGTTGGTAACGCTGGTAGACCAGCTGGTCAAGAGCTAAGCTGATCCACAAGCTTAACCAGCTTGACCAATTTGAGCTGGCCATATTAACTTAAAACCTGAGGGACCTGTCCAGAATTCACTGCAGCCTGATGGGATTTGACTTAAAGATTATTCTTATTATAGATTATATATATATAATATTCTCTAGAAAATATTATATGGGAGCGCATAGCAATGTTTTTAAAGGGTTTTGGGAATGTTAGCCTGTAAAGTTATAGAAATAATATTCTAGAAGCATTCAGAAAATGTGTGATTTAATATTGCTTTGCATCCCAACATTATTAGAACGTTTGTTACACAACATTCTCTATTAGACATTATGGAAACATCTGCGGTAACGCGACCATCAAGGACCAGCTAAAACCACTTGAAACCAGCTACGAACAAAAACTGGAGTGTTCACACCATATATCACTACTGTCCAGTGAAAACCAGGTATCTCCATGGTTTGAACTCTGTAGCTGCGCTGTACACTGTTTAAATATTTCTGAATGGAAGGACCAATAGAAATTCTCTAAATAATTTGGAATAAACATTTATTATTACATTGACTTCTATTCAGTTCTGAACATTTTTGCCTTCTCCTGTCAAGTCATCATTTTGGAGATACATGTTTAGATAGATCAAATTTATTATATCAAATGCAGTTTTTGGATGATATTGGGTTGTCATCAGTTCCACCTATTGGTCGCTTTCCTAATTAACGCTAGCATTGTGGCGAATTTGTCTTTGTTATCTCAACCCTGACTACTCTTGATTAGCTTTAATGATGTCGCCTGGCTCAGTAGCTCAGGAGCATTTTGAACTCGATGTTATGCGTTGAATCTGAATAAAGGCTGAAAGTGTGAATTAGAGCACCATTTGAATAAGATGTGACATTGCTGTGATAGTGATGATGCTTTTTGGGCGGTTTTAGTGCAGCTTGGTGCTGTGTGATGAATAGAGGCCAGTCAGTCCTCTGTCCTTGAATGGATCCTGCATTAATTCAGCTCATGCCCTTGTTCGCTGTTCTGACCAGCCTTACCTCAGCTGCCTGTGCTTTTGTGTTTTGTCTCGTTTTTGTTCTGTCCCCAAATGCTGCCAGTTCAAAGACTGCTAGTGTCTCAGATTTCACATCTTTTACGTCCATTATGTCTGTCTTTTATGTGACTGAGCGTAAGCAATTATTAATCTGGATTGGCAAACTTAACAGATTTATATATGAAAATATAAAAGCTTGTAAGTGGAACTAGTTGCTCAGGACTGCATTTGTTTAGGACCATTTTCTACCCATACTTATGGCAATGCTGAAGACTCCACTGAAATGCACCACAGAGCACCACAGAAGGTCATTCCAACCTGTGGACATCAACTCTATAGCTCCTCCCTCAATGTGGGACACTATGGTTCATCTGTGAAATATTTATGTATGTATATATATACTGTTCATATGTGCAGTAATTTTAGAGATGCAACATTTGAACTGCTTTATACAGCATATTCTATATTTATGATCACACTTACTGTCACTTTGCCACTTAATTATATTCCCATCATGTATAAACATTTTTAATTCTTTCTCTCTTTTCGTTATATATATTTTTATATATATCCGATTCTGACACTTGAACAGTGCAGTCCGAGTGTCATTAAGATTTGAAGACTCTAATCTGATAAGCCTAATGCATTAATGGTGGCTTTAATGAATTATTCCAATACCCAATACCTTCTGTTTATGTACAATGTCTGCTGCATCTGCTCCCAACAGTAAAACAGGTGCTCCCAATATAAGCAATACATACAGTACGGTGAGGTGCACACAAAGAGGAACAAACACACTGGATGTTCCGGTTGGATTCATAACCTTGAGACGGGTACATATTCAGTCACACGGCTTTTGTTCGGAGGCTGAACACCCTTCTACGCCTCCGAGCACATCCTTTTCTTGGAGCTCCCACTCAGCATACACTCATTTTCTACTGCTATAGCTCTCCAGCTGCTCTCTAACCCTATTCCTATCTGTTTTTCAGGCCATGTGATTTTTAATCCCTTGAACTTATCCTTATGTTTATATACATACGCTGTATGTCCAAAAGTTTGAAGACACATCCCGAGCCAGATTTCTTCTGAACTCAAGGGTATTAGTAAGGAGGTTTGTTCCTCTGTGCTGCAGTAACAGCTTCTTCTCTTCTGAGAAGGTTTTCCACTAGAAGGGCATTCCTGTGAGGATTTTTGATTATATTCAGCCTTAAAAGCGTAAGCGAGGTCAGATACTGATGTTGGATGATTAGTTCATCCATTCTAAGTCTATCCCAAAGGTACTGGATGGAGCTCCATTACTCCAGAGAAGACGTAGTGCTCCACAGCTCAATGCTAGGGGACTTCACATTGCTCCAGATGATGAGTTTGGGGACGTTAGGCTCATTTGTGGCTATTCCAAGTATTCCATTCTTTCTGTGAAGAGTATCAGGATTGTGTGTGTGTGTGTGTGTGTGTGCAGTTGTGGATGTCCAGATACTTTTGGACACGTTGTGTTTTTCGGCTTTGGCGCACAAGAAGTTTAAGAAGAACTGCTTTCTAACAAAGTGAATAAATGTTGTTCTGTTGTGACTGAAATGTTTACAGTGAATTCTGTTCGGCTGAAACGTTGGTAATTGACAGCTAAGCATATGGAGCTTTGTGTTTTGCTGAATTAGCTCCAACCTGTCATTACCAGCATTGCAGAAAAATGATGCAGTTCAATTTTTAGCAATTTGTTTTCTGCAAACTACTCTGCTTTCTCTCTTTGAGCTCTCATTCTTCATATAGTGGACTAATTATGTATTCATTGCATTTCCCCTTTTTGTAATCTCTTGTTATCTCAGGGGGGTTGTTCAAGGGTTCCTTAGTAAAGGCGATAGTGCTCTGTAGAACCATGAACACTTAAAAAACCATTAATTGAACTGATTAATTGGTTCTTAAATACAAGGAAAGACTCTGGTATATGGTTCTTCATATAGGCCAACAATTCTAATGTAGCACCAGAAAGTCAAAGAGTCCTTTTTCACTACTGTATACAGTATATCGTTGCTATCACTCAAAAACCTTCAGTCCTTACTGTTGCCATTTTTTCTTTATTTTTGCAGAGTCTTGCAGTTGTTTTTTTACAGTGTGTCAAAAGTTCACAATGAATGGACCAATAGAAATGCTCCACAATTACCTGTGATGAAACCTTTCTACATTGACTTCCATTGAAATGTTTTTTTTCCTCTCCTGTGACGTTGTCATTACAAGGTTTTTGCGTGACAGTGACAATACTTTGCACCTAAGTCCACCTGCCATATATAAGCATGGATCTTAGGGGGGGGTATTTGGATGTAGGTCAGTGATGAGGTGTGTCTGTGTGTGTGTCTGTGTGATTTATTTTCCTGACTGCAGGATTCTGGCCACGGCTGGAGCTCACATGAACATCCCGGTGGATCTGAGGACTCTGAGAGCAGTGCGAGTCCTGAGGCCCCTGAAACTAGTCTCAGGAATCCCCAGTGAGTAGCTCCAACCAGTCTCTCCGAATCCTCAGCTCCCAGTGAGGAGCTGAAACCAGCCGCAGGAATTCTCACAGAGCGGCGGCTCGCTCCACAGTTTCTTTCATTAATAACAATTACATCCTGCTCACTATAAATAGCCTGCCTTAGAATATCTTATCATTGATCTCCCTAATAAGCCCAGCGCCTTCATCAGCGGCCAAACAGAGGAACGAACGACCATCCTTTAATTTCAGGCCCTAATTGCGTTCGTGCACTTCACAAATGCATTGGAGGTGGAGGTGTAACTCTAAGTTTAGCAATACTATACAGCAAAACCCTTGTATCTCCAGTTTTTTTTCACTTTTTGACTTTTTGGATTTGATGATGAATGGACCAATAGAAATGCTCCAATGACTTGGAATAAAAACTATATAATATATGAGTTTGTATAATGTATTTTGAGAATAATGAGGTCTTGAAGCTGCAGCTGTGTGTGTGTATGCGTGTGTGTGTGTAACCCCTCTGACGTCATGTGCACGGTCAGGTTTGCAGATTGTTTTGAAGTCCATCATCAAAGCGATGGTGCCGCTGCTGCAGATCGGCCTCCTTCTCTTCTTCGCCATCCTGATGTTTGCCATCATCGGCCTGGAGTTCTACAGTGGGAAACTGCACCACACCTGCCTGCCCATACCCAGTATCCTCGGTTAGGACTTTTCCCGCATATTAGCTCATGTAAAACACCAGATGACACTAGCTAGCCTTAGAGTAAATACCAAAAACATAAAGATAACGTCTGCTTAGTTGAGTTACTGCTTTCTCTGTGAACTCCAGTTCCTGACTTTTATAAATCAGACAAATTAGACAAATAAAATAGCTAGAAATACTGGTCTATGTTTGAGGAGAGCTTTGGAAATTGTTAAGCTAACAACCTCAACCACATTTGGAGAATTACATCTCGTTGTGTTGGTCAGAAAATGAAACAGTGGACTCGTCAGAGGTGGAGTTTGCCTGCGGAGTGCGGAGGTGTCCAGAAAAGTATGACTGCAATGGGACATGGATAGGGCCGAACGACGGCATCACGCAGTTCGATAACATCCTCTTCGCGGTTCTCACAGTGTTCCAGTGCATCACCATGGAGGGCTGGACTGCTGTGCTCTACAATGTAAGCATCTAAACATCTCCATGTTCCTCGTCCACAGCATACACTCATATTGGCCAGCTAAACCTAAGCAGAACCGTTTTTAGAGACGAATTCATTTTACATGGACGTCATCTCTGAAGATCCATCATTTACAAACCAGCTTAAGCTGTTTTAGAAGCTCACCTGCTAAATAAATCAGTAATCCATGAGAACCAATGTGTTAGAAGTGTGCCTGTAGTGCCACTAGTGCATGTAGTGAAGTACCACCAATAGTACTCTCATAGAACAGAATAAACACTACCCTATTAGCACCATGCTGCCTAATGCCAGGGGTAGGCTAAAGGGATATAAAGCACCACCCAGCATTGAGCTGTGGAGCAGTGGCAGAGTGTTCTCTGGAATGATGGATAATACGCCATCTAATACTTTGGGGATAAGTTGGGTAGTTAGTAATGCTCTTGTCGCTGAATACAATCAAATCCTCACAGCCTTGCTCCTCCAAAATATTGTAGAAAGCATTCTTCCCTGGACAGTAGAGACAGTTACTCCAACAAAAACAGGATAAACTCTTTTTTTAAATACTTGATCTTGCAAAAAACAATGATTAAGCAGGTGTCCCAATACTTTTGTCCATTTCGTGTATAGAACAGAGCAGTTTTCATTCATTCTAGATTAAACTGTACACTCTAATGTACAGTCATGTTAATCTAGCACTAGCACATCTGTGTGTGGGTGACCGACCTTAGAATAAAGTTAATTAATGTGAAGGGTAATGATACTAATGTTCTTTCAGCTGGTGGTGCTTGTTTATGAGTGACGGAGAGCCGTTACACTGTGAAGAGACCTACACCAACACAGGTTCAGCAGGAACACTGTGGGAGGGCGAATGGGTCTTTTGTAATAGGAACTCTTCTGCATGTTTCAACCAGGGATACACACTTTTCTGCAATTCTCTTTGTCCAACAACAACAAAAAAAGATGCCATAAGATCATTATCTAAGAAACATTAAGAGATAACGCCCTCTGAGTGAACTCAGAGCTAGTTCTGAAGAAGCTTTGGTGCTTTTTTGTCAATTACTGATTCGGGCCTTCCATCATTGTCTAGAAGCTCTCCAGGCAGGGGCTAATAATGTGCCTGTTGTCCATTATCTCCTCAGACTAATGACGCACTGGGCCCCACATGGAACTGGATTTACTTCATTCCCCTCATCATTATCGGCTCCTTCTTTGTGCTAAACCTGGTTCTGGGAGTCCTCTCTGGGTGAGAATCCTACACATGTAGAATACCAGACTTATGTCGGGGTACACCAATGGATGGCATGTTCTTCAAGCTCATTAGAAATACGAATTGTGGCAGTTTGCCTTTTAGTTATGCCTTTAATATTTCTCTAAAATGTGGAGAAGAATAAAAACATTATAACGGAGCACACTTCTATCAGTAGGTGTGTCCAGACTTATGACTAGGCCTGCGTTAGAATACATGGGATATCTAGAATACATACATGGAAAGCCCTAGATACTGGCATTAGTCTTCAAACGTATTTGCATGTAATCCACAGTACGGCACGGTATTTTTGGAACCCACATAGACTCCAGACTCCAGACAGGAAGGTCATGTGTTTCCTATGTGAAAGACGTAGAATGCAAAACATAGAGCAGGATAGAGGTCCTTAACACTGTTAATTTTTCAAATTCAGTGTGTGTGTGTGTGTGTGTGTGTAGAAGAGTGTGAGTGTCATGCTGTCCTCTGTTCCCCACAGTGAGTTTGCTAAAGAGAGAGAGCGAGTGGAAAACCGGCGAGCCTTCATGAAGCTCAGGCGGCAGCAGCAGGTGGAGAGGGAACTCAACGGCTACCGTGCCTGGATTGACCGAGCTGGTACTGTAACATGTACTATCTCACTCCGAACATTACATACAGAGCCCTTCATGGGTGACATTTGGTGGGCCTTATAATGTTCGTCAAATATGCAATATTGATATTTGTCAGAACTGTCTACTTTAAATACAGACATTTAGTCTGAATAACCAAAGCTAGTGTCCACAGACCCTGAATTCAAGATACTTTAAGCCATGACCCTGACAGAAATGAGCACCCAGTAGCCCTAATGCAATGGATTTTAGGTGATACTCAATTCCTAGAGCCTGAGTGTATAGATTACTAAACTATGCAAAACCTGTGGAGAAGAACAAGACAAGGGCAGATGCAATAAAAGCTTTAGTAGATATTAGTGCTCTATTCTGACTCTCAGGGGGAGTTCAGGACAGACTGACCTCTAGTATTTATTATTATTATTAGTATATATATGTTAGCCCTGTGACTGTCTTGACTGATCGACTGCTGATCTGGGATGGAAAAATGTAAATGTAAATTAGTTTCAGCCAGTGTTTTCAGATGACCTTTAAGTGGGATTCTCCCAGACAGCAAATTGTGCTTCATATCCTACAGCAGCCTTTTATTAACGCATTTATGCTTCTTGGTGATTTATTTACACTTATATATATGAGCCCATGTATTGCACATTCTAAATATTGCAGACTCTATTAAAATACTTACTGACAGACTGATATTTAACCTTCCACCAGTGTCATAGACATTAGTCTAAACATGCAGTATCTGATGTATAGCAACTGTCTGCTTAAAAGAAGGACGGATAAGACCTGGACTGATGACCTCCTCCAGTAAAAGTCCCAGCTGGGGAATTTGCTTAGACACACACACAGTAATGCCAGAGGCCATTGTGTCTTAAAGCTTATACAGGTCACCCACTTTATTCAGAGAATACCGATTAGCCTTAGTCATTACACTTTAACTTTCCACCGTAAGCAAAAACACAGGGTTAGTTTGCTCTCTAATTTCAAATATCAACCACTGGACATACTGGAATTGCTTTGAAATGTCACATTTCCAATCAATCAATCAATCAGTTTGTCACTCAGTCAATTAGTCAATCAATCAGTCAATCAACATATTTGAAAATCTGTCAGCTAATTAATTATTCAATAGTCAGATGTTTAATCTATCAGTCTAGCAATCAGTGAGTAAATCAAGCAGTCAATCGAGCGATCAGACAGTTAATTAGTAAATCAATCAAGCAACCAATCAATCACTTAATCAATCAACCAAACAACCAATCAATCTGACAGGCAGTTAATCAAAGAATCAACCAATCTGCCAACCAGTTAATCAATCAATCAAACAAT
Source organism: Salminus brasiliensis (assembly GCF_030463535.1). Classification (NCBI taxonomy): domain Eukaryota; kingdom Metazoa; phylum Chordata; class Actinopteri; order Characiformes; family Bryconidae; genus Salminus; species Salminus brasiliensis. Next base: position 8,271,429 of record NC_132886.1, read on the forward strand.
CAGTCTGTTAAGCCATCAGTCAGTTAGTCAGTCAAGCATTTAATCAATCAATATATCAATCAGTTAATCAGTCAGTTAGTTAATCAATCAATCAACTAGCCAGTTAATTAATAATCCCCTCAAGCAAATAGCCTGCCAGTCAGTAATTTAGTCAATCTATCAGTTGATTAATCAGTTACTTAGTCAATAATTTAATCAACCAGTCAATCAATCTATCCATCAGTTAATCAGTCAAGCAGGTAATCAGTCAGTCAGTTAATCAACCAATCAATTTGTTAATCAATTATCCCCTCAAGCAATCAGTCTGTCAGTCAGTAAGTCAGTTAGTTAATATATCTGTCATTTAATCCATAAATTAATCTGCCTATCAATTAATCATTTAATCAGTCCGTCAATCTGTCTATCAATCTCTATGACAGTGAGATCTCTATCCTTCCTGCTGGTGTGAGTTTAGTATAAGTGTGTATCTCCTGATCCCACTGAAAGGTTTAGTGCTTTAGCTCCATGCCTACACACACTCACACACACACACACACACACAATCACACACACACACACCAGCGCAGTCCCCTCCCCCAGCCTGTCCTCCCACTACCTGTGCTGAGCGAGCGCAGGTGAGCGTGGCAGTGTGTGGAGCAGAGTGGCTGTGTGAAGCCGCTGCGATGTACGAGCCGCACAGCAAACGCTCTCGCCCACTCAGCAAAGGGTTAGCAAAAAGGTGAGCCTGACTCACTGACTGGAGTGTGCAAGAGCGTGTGTGTGTGTGTGTGCATTTGTGTGTGTGTGTGTGTGTGTGTGTGTGTGTGTGTGTGTGGCACCACTCTTGGTACAGTCATTGTTTTCTACAGTGCAAAATATGGCAAAGGTGCTGGATAACTTTAAACAGTTAAAATGATGGACTACACACAAACAGTGGATCGTGTATTTACACAGGACACACTCAGCAGTTATGCCTTTGACAAACCAGCTGACATCCAAATCCAACACTGTTCACTGCAAATGATCACTCTGAGAAAAATGACAAGAGAAGATACTTCAAGCTCATTATCTGTCCGGATGTTGTCTGCTTTTTCACCCACAGAGGAGGTGATGCTTGCAGAGGAGAATAAGAACTCTGGAAGGTCTGCACTAGACGGTAGGATTTCTTTTCTAATAGTGACGGGCGAAGCACTTACTGTGCTTTTATGTGTTTTCCTTTTAGTTGTTTCTATATCTATCACCTAAAAGCTTTGCTTAACTGACATGACCTTCCAGGTCTTAAAATATCCATTACAGTATACAGTATACTCACTGAAGCTCAGGTCAGGCTTTAATGTACACAGCTCATACACAATATGCACTTACAATCAGAAATATTCAATCCTGCAAAGAATATAAGCATATATTCCTTTAACCACTTAATGTAGAAAGGCCTAATAAACACTAAGGTGTCTTACTCAGTAACTACAGGGACTTCTGTACAAACTATTGGGGCTGTTGTTTGTTAATAGAAGCTAGTAATAACACTTTGGTTCGCCGGCGGTCCAAAGGGGCTGTTAAGGGGTTAAACTTGCTTTAAATTAAGTGGTTTTCTTATTCAACCCTTTTATATTATCACTGATTTTAAGACCTACTGCTTGCTGATGCCCCGTTACGTTATGACTAACTCACTGGAAAGTCAATAATGAGATTTTGCTGATATTTGCTTCAGCTGTGATGTATTTATACAGTGACTACAAAAAATATTCACCTCCCTGGAAGTTTTTTTTCCACTTTTATTGCTTATAGAAATGGAACCACCATCAAAAACATTTTCTGTTTTGACTTAAATTTATTTTTAAAAAAACTCAAAATGTATAAAAAAAAAACTTTAATATCAAACATGAAAACTGATTTCCACAACGTAATGTCAATTAAATAAAAATATATCATGTAAAATAAGCGATTGCTTGAATTGCAAGTTTACCAGGACTCCTATAAGTACGGGATAAGTAAGGGATGCTGCTGCCACCATACTTCACAGTGAGGATGATGTGTTTATAGGGTAAAAAAATGTTGGTGTCCGCCAATCACAGCATCTAGTCTGCTAGCCAGAAAGCTCACTTTTAGCTCATCACGCCAAAGTTCCAGTTGACCTCAGAGTCTGCCACATGCCTTTGGGTGAACTGTAGTGGAGGTTTGATTCTCTTTGACGTTAAGCTTCCCATTAAGCTTCGACTGGTGAAGAACCCAGGCAACAGTTGTTGAATGCAGAGTCTCTCCCATCTCAACTCCTTCAGATTAGTCCTAGGGGTCTTGGTGGCCTCCCTCACTAGCCTCCTTCTTGCACGCTCACTCAGTTTGTGAGGATGGGTGGCTCTAGGCAGATTTACACATGTGCCATATTCCCTCCATTCCTTAATGATGGATTTGACTGAACTCTAGTTGATGTTCAGTGACTTGGACTTCTTTCCGTATCCTTTCCCTGACTTGTATGTGCACTTGAATGCAATATTTGTAGCCAGGAATTCTGATTAACTTGTGACTGGACCTTCCAGACAGGTGATCTCTATTTCACTAACTGTAAGACTACCAGCACTGATTGCCTGGACCTCTGTTGAATTTGGTCAGTCACTTTAAAGGGGGTCACTTATTGTACAGTATATATTTTTATTTAATGGACAGTTTTCCCAGTTTGATGTCAACAAGAAACGGCAAGATATGAAAGATATGGCAGGAAACCTGTCTGGCTGTGGGAGAGCGCCCAAAATGACATGGGGGCTCAGCCAATTCATTAGGAGATTCAAATCTGTGTCACTTCAGAAGACTTTAGGATGACCTGATGAAGGTTGGAACTAACTAACCAAAAACAGCTTTTCATGAGAAGATCACTAATCAACCAAGAACTTCTCACAAGCATATTGTGAAGGGTCACCTGGAATACGCCAAAAGGAATTTGGATAGGCCTGTAGATCTGTTTAGTCATATGGATCTGGTGCAAAAAAGTGAGCTTATCACCAGAGGAATGCTGCCACCATGATCAAGCATGGAGGTGGGTCAGTGATGCCAGGAACTGGCAATCTTGACCGCATGACCAGCACCATGGACCAATGGTGGTTGGTGTGGAGCAGCAGATAAAACCACTAGCCGTCAGTGAGCTACTACACCATGTGGGAGACTGGGGTTTGATTCCCAGTCTGTGTGACTATGCTGCACTACACCAATATGAGTCCTTGGGCAAGACTCCTAACACTACATTGGCCCACCTCTGTAATACTAGTAACCTTGTAAGTCGCTCTGGGAAGAACATTAAGCTTTCTGCTGTGAAATTGGACTCTCCAGCAAGACACCGATCCCAAGCACACCTCCAAATCAACCAAAGCTTGGTTACTAAACCAGTCCTGAAGTGCTCTTCTCAGTCTACAGATTTTTTACCCTAACCATAGAAACTCTTTGGTGGGCTTTAAATATAGCAGTTGCAGCATAAAAGCCATCAAACCATGAGCTGGAAGCTTTGCACAGTAAGAACAGTCAAAGATTTCACAAGAGCGGTCCGAAGTTAGTCAGCACCAAAATCCCTTATTGGACCTATTAGAGTTATTAGGGGGTTGAATAGTAGTGCACATCTCCAAATGATATCAACTGATCTGGTTTTTAGGTTAGTATCACATTTTGGAGGCTTTTACAGGGCCGATTAGATGTTTTCGAGGGGATTAGCATCATGTGCCGAGGCCACAGTGTCATACAGCTCTGTCAGTTGTTCCAAAGCACCGCAGATACAGTCTACTATTGTCTGACATATTACTCCTTGTACGCTTTCCAACAGTGTCTTTTGGTCTCACAGACGGAGGACATGCCTTATAAAGCCACACATAATGTACTCTCTCAATGCTTGCCTTGGATAGTCTTTTCTGTTACCACGGCAACATTTCTTTTCACTTATTTACATGCCGGCTGATGTGTTGGGCTTGCGCTTGACCGCTGTTTTGCTACTGTTGGCCTTTGCTACTAAATTTCCCCTTTAAAATGATGAAAAGTCATGTTTTTCCACTCATGTCCTTTCACACGAAGCATCCAAAAACAACAGGGAGTGAAACGGATGCGTTGTAAAGATGTCTTACTTGTTGTTGTGTTGCTTTTTGTTCTGAGCAATAAAATCACATCTCTCCCACATTTCTCTCAACATCTAGTGCTGAAACGAGCCACGAGCAAGAAAAATGCAAGACGTCGAGGAGAGGATAAATATTCTGAAATCTCAACAGTTGGTTAGTGACACCACTTTTCACTCTACCCATATGTTCTCGCTCTCTTTCTCACTCTCTCTCCATCCCTTTTTGGCTCTTAAGGATGTACTTATTAGTATTACTTGAGTATTACTAGAGTTTATGCTTTTTTGGTCAGTAAAAAAGGACACAATGCCTGAAGGTTTAGGCATTTTGAGGAGTATCCACTCCTCTAATGAGGCATTATGGTTTGTTTGATGGTGTTCTAAGCAGAGCAGATAGTGTTTTAAGCTATTCCAATGATTAGATGTTGTGATTATGAATTATAGAAACACATCTGTAGCATTATTAACTTGCTAACACAGGCATAGGTTAAATATACGCACTTTACAACAACCAGCCACTTCATTAACACCACCTTCTTGTTTCTACATTAGCTCTACCTCCCATATAGGAGCACTTTGTAGTTCTACAAGTCCAGACTGAATCCATCTGTTTCTCTGCATACTCTGTTAGTTAGCCTCCTTTCATTCTGTTCTTCAATGATCAAGACCCCACAGGACTGACCACCACAATGCAGGTAGTATTTGGATGGTGGGTCATTCATTCTCAGCACTGGATGTACTAGTGGATCAGACACAGCAGTGCTGCTGGAGTTCTTAAACACCTCAGCATCATTGATTGACTGAGAATAGTCCAACAACCAGAAACATCCAGCACAAACTGGGCAGCAGCAGATACAGAGCTTCGGTGTCTGACTTTACATCTACAAGGTGGACCAACTAGGTAGGACTGTGGACAGTGAGTGGAACAGATTATGAACTGGATTGAGAAATTATGAACTGTTTCTTGACTGTTATGAGCAAATATTCATGACATAGCTGTTCGTAGGCCGGTTCATCCAGCGGTGAACACAATTCTTAACAATGGAAAGTAGCCAGAGCCACTTCTCTTTTTGTGTGACGTGTTAAATTAGGACCATGTTGTTACAATGTTCCCTTGAGCGATGGAAATTTCCAAAAGACAACACACAGCAAGGATTGCCACTGTAAATAGAGGTGGCTGGGGTGGCTACCCTTACACACTGTCCCACAGCCACAAGAACTGCTGCAACATGACTGCAAACGTCCCCTAATCTGGTCACCTAGTCACAGACCTGTAAAACCAGAGGTCAGTATGAGCTGTTACTAATGGCCTCTACCCTATAGGAACAGATATTCCAACCTTTCCACTAAGAAAGTCATTGTATGTGTCCGAATTGCAGTGCGGTTTAACTGCCTCCTTAGTGTAAACACACCAAGTTTCACCAACGGCAGAGTCGCTGTTTCACTTGCCTTTCCCAGTAGCAAGTTCACAGCCGCAGTGGAGAGAACCCTAGCCTCCCGGACATTGGGACGAAAGCCAACACAGAGACTAGGGTTTGCAGAAGTAGTGTGTTGGGTGTTGCACGGCCCTCTAGTCATGTGCCTCCGCCTATCTACGGGCTGAGCTAACAGGTAGTGATGCACACCTGGGCATTTCCAATCAGAAAAAAACTTTAATTGCTCTCAAATGATCTTGTAATAATACCTAATCGTATATTTATCATTTCTGTCTGTATCATTTTAGCTCTGTGTTTGAGAGTTTGCGAAGTATGCACTTGTCGTTTTTACAGCTGGATATTTAAAAATGGCGCTACCGAAAACAGACTTGTGCAGTAAACAGCAGTAACGGGACTGTGGTATCATGGCAATAGTACACTCTAGGTCCGTGCTAGAACTTGAGATATTGGCACTGGTGTACTGACCTTCGGCACTCGGCCGAATCTCACGTTGTAGCACTCCCTCTTGTTTATTATTGCTTAATTATCTCATAATATATTGTTATTCCACCTTGGATGAGTTGGAGTGAAGAACCAGCATTAATACCTGACCTCACTAATTCTTTTGTGGCTGAATGCAGTCAAATCTTCGCAGCAATGTTTCAACATCCAGTGTAACACCTTCCAAGAAGAATAGAAGCTTTTATTTTAACCAGTTCGTTACTAAGCCAATTAGTGTGAAATGTTATGGTGTCCCACTCGAGTTATTTCACATGTTCGGGTAAGTCTGGGTCTGACTGTGCATCTTTGTGCTCTTGTCCTAGGTGGTCCCCGTCCTCCACCAAGCATCCGCAGTGCCAGACGGGGTCCGGCTGCCTACCTGCGGCGCAAAGAGCGCATGTTGCGCTTCTCCATCCGTCGCATGGTCAAGACGGACAGCTTCTACTGGATAGTGCTCAGCCTGGTGGGCCTCAACACCATCTGCGTGGCCATCGTCCACCACAACCAGCCTGAATGGCTAACCATCCTTCAGTGTAAGAGCCAGGGACAGTTTCAGGGGCTCGGTTTGCTCACACTGATGCCGTTTCCGCTTACTTTCTTATTTTTCATCCTGGAATCGTATCAGTTTCCATATCAGAAATGGAGAATTAGCTGCTGCTAACTGATGTATAAAATGAGACTCCCACTGTCATGAATCATCAAGTAATGCAAACATAAGTCCAGAATATAAATGAGGACCAGAATGTGGTTGGATAAATGCAGGACTTGAAAGGGAGTGTGATATCAAAGAGATGCTCCGTTCCTGACCTTAGCATGTCTTTGATATTCAGATATCCAGTGATTGTCATGGAAAACTGATTAGCTACTCGACTGTAACATTAGTTCTGCCAGATTTGAGGACAGTAATTTTTACAAATGCATGGTTTTCTCCACCTGTTCCCTTCTGCTTGTCAAATCTATGAGTCACCTCCCTTTTAACCCTGTCATCTATAATTCCTCACTCCACAAATCAAAGGTGGGAGGCAAACTCCAGCCCAAAATCCCTTAGAGTTCTCCCTTCTCTTTTACAGTCTTCTCCCAAATCATCAAGACGAGACACCCATATTCACTATTTGTGTTGGATACACATGGAATTTGGCCTCCGCCTTTAACCCATCCATGCAATGAACACACACACATACACACACACTCAAAAAACAAACACACAGAGAGTAACAGTGAACACACATGCCGAGAGAGCAGTGCACAGCCATCGCTGTGGTGCCTGGGGAGCAAAGGTGGCTAAGGACCTTGCTCAAGGGCCCAGCAGTGGCAGCTTGCCATGCCCGGGTACGAAACCCCCCCTGGGTATCATCATAAGCTGAAGGCAAATTATGGTCCAAATTAGCAAAACATGATTGATCAACTTCCCTAGATGCAGATGATCAGCCAGGACATGTTTGAAATCGGAAGTGTGCTTCTTTTGTTTGCTAGGCCAACATTGCTAACATGTAACACTGTACTTGGGCTGTCACCAATCTCATCCTCTGTAAATAGATGCCCAGAAACGCCTCTCAGAATACATCCAAATGTTCAATTTTCACTCCTCCGCTAAGCTGAATGGTGGGGCAGCTGTTTTAAGTAAGCAGAGCCACTTTAACAAATGGTTTATGGTTGTACTGTGTTCAAAGTGAATGCAGTCTGAAGTAGGCTACTGCTGTGGACATTGATCATGAAGAGGCTAGATGTGCTAACTCAACAACCCAACAGGGTAATTCACGTTATAAAGGGTTATTTAGAGTTATTTAGAATAGACCAATCTAGCTTTCCAACACAGCACAAAAAGGAGCTGTGGAACACCATATCCAAAGAAGAGGACCTGCATCTATGGTTAAAGGCATTCAATTGAAGACATCCACCCAAACGTCCATACATCTGCTCTCACCATTTTGTGGAATGGAATCTCTGGTAAAGCTCCAGTATAGCGGACACGTCAGGGTGTTTGTGAGGCTATCAAGTACGACATTAGCCTAACAGCTATTCTAGCTAGCTAGGAGCCTCACAAGCACCTGACGCATCCAGTTCCCCAGAGCTTCAAGACCAAGCCATTTTTCTCTGGGTAAGGATGTTCTGGTGTTGGATTCTCCTCCACAAAATGGTAGGAGCAGACGTATGGACGTTTGGGTGGATGTTTGAAATGTAGTTAAATTTAGCACCTTTAACCACAGATGCAGATCCTCTCCTTTGGAAGCCGGTGGATGTGAGTTATATGGTGCCCCAAAACATTCTCCTCTTTTCCCAATTATTGTAACTAGTTAACATAGCTTACTGATACATTTAGTGAGACCAATACATAATGATTTTAGCATGTGTTTGCTGAGATGAGATTGGTGATTGGTGGTAGTCCAGTGGACACTGACTGATGGGGTAGGCAGAGGCGCTGCCAGGGCACTGCCACTACACTGGGCCCCACAACTCTTATTATAATGCTCAATTCATACATTTTTGGGGCTCATGTCAGTCACAGGCCCTTAGAATCATCTTACCCCCCCCCCCCCCCCAATTTGATACCCATAGGGGTAGGTGATCAATCAAGTTACTTTAGGATTTCCTCCAAATATTTCTTGAAAGTACTGGATTACAGTTCTCATACCTTGGTGAACACAGATGTACCTATACAACACCCTCATTATCTGACAGATAGAAAACCCACCAGTGCCTCTCATGTACAGGAAAGATTTGCCCTAATTCTTGTGATTACTTAGCACGCTATCTCTGAGCATTGACAAAAGGTATGTTTAGCTCATAAAAGTGACGGTGAAAATGTTCTCGAACCCTGACAGACTATGCAGAGTTCGTGTTTCTGGGACTGTTTCTTGCTGAGATGTTTCTGAAGATGTACGGCCTCGGCTTCCGCCTCTACTTCCACTCCTCCTTCAACTGCTTTGACTGTGGGGTAGGTCTGACCTTTAGCACTACAGAGCGTTTTTAAAATATCTGGATCATTTTGTCCTTGAGACAAGAGTGGATTGTGAATCTCATTTAAAATGGCAACTGTTCATTGTCCAAGATGTAGCCAAAAGTAACAGGTGCTACAAGGCTCAAGGTTTTACAGCTGGTCTTATAGGCATTTTATTTCTTTATTGATGCGTACCGCTAGATTTAAAGCAGCATTATGTAGAATTTGTACCTTAATATAGCAGCTTCAAAAACATGTCGATGCTCTTCTGACCTGTAAAAAGGAGAATAGCGACGCTGTTGTTGATACTCCGGGCTTAGCATGCCAGAAACTGCACTTTATAACTTTGGTTAAGCAAGGAGAAAAATGTTTGAAAAACGAGACCTGCGAAACACAGCATGACCTGAGTCATATTAATGTAAAATCCTCAGCTTCAGTCCACATGCTTCCTTCTCTTTCAATGACGGTTCTGTATCTCTCAGCTTGTCCAGAAATGCATGTGAAAAGCATGTCCTTTAAGCATGAATTACACTTACCTACTGCACCTTTCTTCAGGCCCAGAAGCCAGATGTGCCAATTCTTGCATAACGCTGCTTTAAAGTCAGTTGTAAAGTCGGTTTAATTTCAGGCTTACCATTAAAGACATGTATGCTCCATTTCATTGATTGTTTGTTCATTCCTTTTGTGTCTTTTGCTCAGGTGATAGTTGGCAGTATTTTCGAAGTGGTTTGGGGATTCTTTAGACCTGGAATGTCGTTCGGTATCAGTGTCCTTAGAGCTCTAAGACTGTTAAGAATCTTTAAGATAACAAGGTAAGTGTGTGGCTGCTGATACCAAATCTGAATATTTGAGAATATGTGGATTTAATACAGAGAGAGAGAGAGAGAGAGAGAGAGAGATGCAACAAAGTATACTTTTAAAAATGAAGGTACTTCAAAGGGCTCTATGAGTGACTCCATAAAATAATCACTTTTGGTTAAAAAAAAAAAACATATTTACAACAGACATGTTTGAATTTAAAGAATAATTTAAGGGTCTAAAAAACTTTCACTGGATGTGAAAGTGTTACAAAGATGCTTTTTATATAGTTCTTCTATTCTTCATACTTCATCTTCAAACAACCATTAATAACACCGTTATTGTTAAGAGTTGTTGATTGTTTGTTATTGTTCATAGTGTAGTAAAAACTTTTTAATTGATCTTTTTTCTTGTGACTTTGCAATTATGCAACTATGTGACTTTTTTCCAGATACTGGGCATCTTTGAGGAACTTGGTAGTGTCTCTGATGAGCTCCATGAAGTCCATCATCAGCCTCCTCTTCCTGCTCTTCCTCTTCATTGTTGTTTTTGCCCTGCTCGGGATGCAGCTCTTCGGTGGCAGGTAAATGCACTCATTTCTTTTAATTTTTCCTCTTTTAAAGGATTTGCTTTGTTACTGTTCACTAAAATGTATTCACTTTAGATTTTTTTTATGAAACCTTGTGAAACCTTCTAAAGTGCATATTTAGGATCCAGGCAAAATACATTAAAAAAATCCAGCTTTCCAACTTTATTCTGAATTTATTCCAGTAGAAAAATGCTCCAATCCCAAGGAGTCTGAACCTTGAAACAGAATATCTCTGCTCTGAAGATCTGGCTGGGTTTGAATATTGTTATTTTGGTAGAATTTGACTTTGCTTCCGGTATGATCACATTGTTTTATTATTCATGTTTCAGGTTCATCTTTAAAGACTACACTCCTGCTAACTTTGACACATTCCCAGCTGCAATCATGACCGTCTTTCAGGTTTGAGTAAAATTAATTCAGAGTGCTGGGATGATTGTATTACTTCATACTACTTTCACTTTTTAATTTATAAACCCGTGTGTATTTGCATGTGGTTTGTGCTTAACTGCAGATTCTTACGGGGGAAGACTGGAATGAGGTGATGTATAACGGGATTCGTTCACAGGGAGGGGTCCAGTATGGCATGTGGTCCTCTATTTACTTCATTGTGCTAACGCTGTTTGGGAACTGTATCCTTCAAACAGACTTCAAACAAAATGAATCAAGTGTATTGTTATATATATATATTATTATTATATAGTTATATATTCTATGGGTGATTCAGTGTGTACTATTAATTATTCAGTATCTATTATACATTATTCAGTATCTACTATTAATTATTTAGTATCTACTATTAAATATTTAGTAACCACTACAAATTACTCTGTAACTATAAATTATTTAATAACTACTATGAATTATTCAGTAACTGCTATACGTTAATCAATAACTTCTATAAATTATTCTGTATCTGCTATAAACTGTTCAGTATCTTCTATACATTATTCAGTATCTACTATAAATTATCCAGTATCTACTATGAATTACTCAGTAGATACTATGAATTACTCAGAAGCTACTATGGAATATTTAGTGACTGTTATGATGCTAATATGTAATGTATGTAATTTGAAGGTGAGGAATTGCCATATGGACTCAAATCCAGGCCTTCAGGGTTTAAAGAGTTTAAAGAGAAATCCTGATGTACTGTAAATATAAAAAGTGAAGCTGCAAATAAATGGCTATTGCAGTTTGCTCTTATAATAATAAGAAATGATTATACACAGTCATTCGTTAGTAAAATTGTGTGATTTTTGTTATATTCTAACTCAAAATATCAGGGATGGCATTCATATTTTTTGAATAACAGAATTCTTGACAGTGGTTTGAACAGACACACTACTGAACGTCTTCTTGGCCATCGCTGTGGATAATCTTGCCAATGCACAGGAACTGACTAAGGTACAGGTAAAAAGCTGTGCATATATCTGTTCTGATATAATGCAAGTGGGTTTCTATCATTCCAAATGATCTGATGGAACAAGTAATAGTGATGTGTTTGTGTGTTTCTTGTAAGGATGAGGAGGAAGAAGAGCAGTTTTTTAATCAGCGATACAAGGGCCGTGAGTTCGGCCTTTCAGAGTAAGTGTTGCCAGTCCTGTCCGTAAGTTTATGCACACTGTTCTGCATCTATTTCAGCTGATGAGGAATCTGAGGTGCATGCAATTAAACCTGTTAGGAATTGCAAACTGATGAATATTAGGATGATGATGGTGATGAGAGGGTTCACTGTTACCAAAAGCTTCCTTGTGCTTCAGGTGTCCTCTCAATCAAAACGTTGGTGCCACCCACCGCATACAGCCTAGCGCCATTTATTAATGTACCATTTGTCTGTCATTTTTGGAGTGAGTCTTAGGTCTGCTCTTGACAAAGGTCTGCTAAGTGACAAATATAAAAGCAAGAATGTCAGTCACAGACACTAAATACAGGAAAATAACATACTTATAACCCAGAGTGGGTTTGTTCTGCATCCAGGGAGACCACTGGAGAAAAGCCAAGCCAAGCCAATTCAACTTTTTTTATACAAACAAATTTAGCTGGTCGCTGGACCCTAAAGGGTCTCTTATAATAGATTTTTTAGATGTTTTATAGCAGATATTAACAGATAAGTTGATTTCCGTACCTAGTGTCACCATGACGTTAGAATTGTGACAAGGTCCAGACCGTTTTATTGCTGTGACTTAGTGTATTAAAGAATCTCAGTCAAAAATCAATTCTGCTGAATATCAATTTTACACAAACGTACCCCAAATGTTGTGAAGACATGTTTGGTCCAAAGTGTGTCTCTACAGTTTGAACAGGAGCTATGAGGCTAAAGCTGCTAACAAACACAAGCAATCAATAGTCACCCAAACCATCTCTGTAAATACATAAGTTTCTATTAGTGGGGTAATGAATCACAAAACCCATGGATTAGACTGCATCATGGCTTTTGGGTAAAAAATCTGATAATTTTTGCAGATCAGCAAAACAGAAAACACGGAAGACAAACTTGAGAGACTTGCAGTTTGACAATATTTTGTGTTTCTGCTTTATTTGTATTAGTGACTTTTATTTTGACATAGTCTGTTTGTTTGTATGTATTGGTGACTTTTATTTTGACAAAGTCAGTTTGTTTGCTTGTATTAATAACTTTTTTTTAATAACAGTATGTTTGTTTGCTTGTATTTGTCCTTTGACCTTTATTTGACATGATCTGTTTGTTTGTTTGAAGTAGTAACTTTTATTTTGGCATGGTCTCCTTTTCACTTGTATTAGTGATTTTTACTTTAACATGGTCTATTTGTTCGCTTGTGTTTGTAACTTTTTTATGGTATGTTTGTTTGCTTGTATTTGTGACTTATTTTACATGATCTGTTGGTTTGTTTGCATTCGTAACTTTTATTCGTAAATTTTATTTATCTGCTTTTTCTCCTGTATTAGTGACTTTTAGTTTTACACATTCTATGTGTTTGCTTGTATTGGTAAATTTCATTTTGACACATTCTGTGTGTTTGCTTGTATCGGTGACTTTTATCTTGACATGGCCCGTTTGTTTGTTTGTATTTGGAACTTTTATTTTGACACAGTCTATGTGTGTGTTGTAGCGGTTGTCTCTCTCTCTCTCTCTCTCGCGCTCTGGTTTTCCTTGATTCCGTTCCCCAGTAAAAGTTAGAAGTGGAGTCGGTGGTTCTGAGGTCGACCTACTGGACATACTACCCTGTTTCCATTCAAACCGTCTCCATATGAGACTCCCACTCCTCCCACTAACAGAACTCTGCTCTCCATTCACACACCAGACTGATGGAGCTGCAGATGTGAGGCCATGCTCGGTGTATGGTTCTCATAGCTCCGTTCCTCTGACCGTCAGCTGCTCAGTCTGTGGGTTTTCACTGCATCTCTGCGTCCAGATTGAAGAAATCATTACTGTAAAAAGTCACAGCAGCAGTAAAACTGTCCTCCACACGGTTATAGCAACTTTGCCGACTAATATACGGTTCACGTGCACCCCGAACTGCTGGGGGTGATCAGAAAGGATTTGGGTGACTATTGACTTGTAGAGTCAGCTTCTAGTCAGATAAAGCACTAAACCTTTGAAATGGCAAATTTTGATCAGCAGACGTAGCTGATTAACTACATCTAAAGGTGTCTTAAAAATCTTTCCAGCTGATTAACTACATCTAAAGGTGTCTTAAAAATCTTTCCAGCTAATGTTCATGTGGGGCTCACATGGGTGGAACGTGGGCTAGGTGGGTTCCAGGTGCATGGGCTCTGCGTGGGTTTGTACACGCCCACCTTAATCTCACATGGGTCCCATCTAGGCCCGGTTTGCAGTGTACAACCCAGATGGGGCCCATGTTTAACTACTCCTGGTCCAATCACTGACCCTGGTGGACATACAAATGTGGGGCCAACATGGAACCTGATGACAACACTTTCTGGTTCCCAGTTGGGCTACCCATACAGGCCCTACATGGACATGTTATCTAGATTTTCTTTTTAATCCAAACCATTCCTTTACACTGTTAGATGAATTTAGCTGAGCTTCAGGCATTTCTTCTGGAACTGCACAGATGTGCCTTAAACAGCTTTTGAAAAATCTATTTGGGACACATTCCCACTTACCTAAAGGTAGCCCACCCCTTCTGGCCTGCCAAGCCTGATTGCCCAACCAAATCTTGCATGTCTTGTCTGCCTGCTCTCTCGCATGCCTGTTTCCTTCCTTCCCTTGAAGCTTGCTACAATCGGACAGAACAGCTATAACTCTAGCATTCCTCTACACCCTAAAACACCTTACTGCATTAATTACAGCTTAGCTTGTGTTGTAGATTAAATCAGAGCTTAGGGAGGAATCAGGAAAGCAAACAAACCTGACACTGAAGTGGTTTCATAGAAAACTAAGCAGTTCTATAGGGAAGAATCAATGTACATCTAGTCTAACGAAACCCAAAGACCGATACTGACTGATTCTCACAGTCCAAACCTGGCCTGATGTGTTTACCGAAACCTAAAGGCCTTATGGTCAGAATATGATGATGCTTTCATTGTACTGTCTTGTCGGTTTATGGTTGTGTGGTGACAAAGACCAAATCATCACTGATGCTAAACCACCAGGCTTCGCTTAAGCTTCCCTGACTGTAGGTCCACTGCCATTTCTGCTATTGTGATAGCAACCCTCATTCTAAACCCATTTGCCTGCCTTTCTGGTGTAACAGCTGACTACACAGATTACTCATTGACTACCTGCTTGTCTTATAAAAGATGTCCTGCAGTGGGGTTTGCTCAATATATTCAGCTCACAGCAGATGGCAGGAGACATTCACAAAATTTGCAGAGGCCATTGGAAGCTTTCTGCAAACAAGAACCAAAGTTCCCATAGTGGCTCCCATAGTGGCTCGCTCAGCACAGCTGATCCTGAAGGATCCTTAATCCTGAAGGATTACTTAACCCCTTAACACTCCAAGGCTTATATATTACACACTAAGGTGGATAATGCAGTTACTACAGGGACTTCTGTACAAACTGGTGGGGCTATTCTTTGGTAATAGAAGTTTGTAATAACACTCGGCCAGACGAACGTCCATAGGCTTTTTAGGGGGTTAAAGTAGAATTTCGCGAATTGTCTTTAGATTTAAATGGCTCTGAGTTATTCAGAGTGGTTTGTTGTAAAACATGTCACTTTTCAGAGATGAGCACTTGATTGAGTAACGTATCCACCCCTCGACAGATGCCACTGTAGATGAAGATCATCAGTGTTCTTCACTTCACCTGTCAGTGGTGTTAATGTCATGGCTGATCAGTGTACATGCATATCGATTCAACGTGGAGAGATACATGCATGAAGTTATAAGGCAAAATAACCCCCAAAAATATATAATATATAAAATGTACTCAGAAAGTGCACCTCAGTACTGTTTTGGGCAGTAGATAAAATGTCTGCATTGCAGTATTGCATCTCCTAGGGGCTGTATTTATCTCTACATTGAACCATTTTCCACCAATACCACCCTGAATGACTTTGTTTATATAGCATCGATTGAATCTTGAGGAAAATCTGTGGAGTTGCCTTCTAAATATATAGCTTGGGGTGTTCCTCACTCCAGAATGCCTGATTTGACTCACAAAAGGCTTTAAAATTACCTGCTACTTGAATCAGGTGGATTAGAATACTAAGTCAAATACTGACCTAAGCACTGCAGGGGTTCCACAGGGTGGAGAATGAAGGCCACTACCATAGAGAATTACTCACTGGAGTGTGGCATTTGAAAGCAATATAGAGGTCAAGGCAGTGCGCCAAAAACAGTGAGAATCTGCAGAAGAAAGTGCACGCTGTGTGAGTGAAAGTGCAGTGACATTTAGGCACCGTTTCTTCAAAAGAGATCCTATTGGATTTTGGCTTCTGGCTTGGATTACGTCCCGCAGTCTGGCTGTATCATTGGGCTTTTCAGAGATCCAAGTCCGCCCAGAAGCCAAAATCCAATAGGAAAACAGTTGGTTAAGACACACAAATGTGCGCATGGCCCGAATGAAAGCTGCACAGACAACCTGAGGTAGTACCATCTGCTGAGGAGGTACACAAACACACCTGGTTTCTTCATAGAGATGCTATGCTAATGTTACATTATTGGTGTAGAATAGCAGGCCACTGTTGCTGGTTTATTTATGACATTGGCATTGGCATTGTAATAAATGCTGTTAAATAAAAAACATGAATTGCCTTGGGATTTGAAGATGGTATGGGGGGAAAACTATAGGTCACACCTACAAATTAGGCTTTCTATCTGTTTGGCCATCTTTAGTGATGCCGTTTTGGTCTTTGTCAACTTAATTGTTTTGTCTGTCTGCTGTACAAATACACTAATGGCTTATTTCCAACCAATCATTCATTTGATCACATGGACAACAAAAGAATTCGTATAAATGTGAGTAACGCCGTCTCTCTCTATACCCCTTTTTACCTGTTCCACCTTCATCACTCACCTTCATCTTTTGTCTCATTTACTTCGCTATTCAACACACATGTAACCCGTTTTCTGCTTTTCTATTTTCATTTACTTCGAGATTTCTTTCTAGGGTCTTTTTTAATTTAACCCCCTTTTTCCCGTCCTTGAATGCTCTTTTTTCTGCTCTTGTGAATTTCTCAACCTT
The DNA here is from genome assembly GCF_030463535.1 of Salminus brasiliensis. NCBI lineage: Eukaryota > Metazoa > Chordata > Actinopteri > Characiformes > Bryconidae > Salminus > Salminus brasiliensis. The sequence goes on from NC_132886.1 coordinate 8,288,366, forward strand.
AAACCAATAACCATTATTTGAAACCCCTAATTTCTCAGATTTGATCAAAACACACCCCTTCGTGAATGCTACTGTAGATGTGAGGACCTGGTGTTTGTTGCTGTTGTTTTTTGTGACGGGTTCTGTTTTGCGTGAGCAGAAGGAGGCGCAGGCCGTACTTGTACAGGAAGAGGGCCATCCACAGGGGCCGCCCGACACCTGCCGAGGCAGAGGAGGAAGCACCTGGGAAAGTGGCCTGTGAGGAACAACCGGTCAATGCTTTCGCCAATCGACGCGAGAGACGCAACAAGATGAAGATGTCTGTGTGGGAGCAACGGGCCAACCAGCTGCGCAAGCGCCGCCAGATGGCCAGTCGCGAGGTTCTGTTTGGCAGCCCGACCGAAGACCCTCTGGACACCCCAGTCAGCGGCCACCATCAGCCACACGCGATAACCTCCATGTCTCCCGAGACCAGCCCGGCACACCTGCCTGAATCGCCCATGTCAGTGGTCATGCCCTTGCCGGAACCACCCTTGGCAATCTCGATCCCCCTCCCAGAACCCCCGGAGTCTGAGCCGCTGCCCCTCATGGGTTCTGGGATGGAGGAAAGGCCTGCACCTCACCGTGCCAACACAGAGAGAAGGCACCGGGTGGCCCGAAAGTTTCGGGCGGCTGCGGCTGTAGGGGTCGTTCAAGGAGGGAGGCATCGGAGGCACAGGCACAGGGAGTCCAGAACAGACTCCAGAAACACAGACAACTCTCAGCCCTGCGGAAGTGGAGAGGAACAGTTCACAGAAGGAGGTGATGACGCGGAGGCCTCGCAGTCCAGGAAAAGCATGATCATGGATGAGAGTGAGACCAACCAGCAAACAGAGCTTGATGAGGAACAGCAAAGGTAATCTTGTCTAGTAAACAATGCTGAGCAGGCTGGTCTTAGTGCTTCTTAAGTCAACTAGACCACAGGTTCCCAGTCCTAGTCTTTGGGTTCCTGCTGCCCTGTACATTCTAATCTTTCCTGCTATAACACAGCCACTTTAACTCAAGAAAGGCCTGTTTATCACCTGATCAGGTGAATCAGGTTTGTTGGAAGCAGGGAACACTCTAAAATGTGCAGGGAAAGTAATCACCTGCTTCAGGCCTGGAAACTGACCTACTATTCTGACAAGTTTCTGTTATTAACTCCCCCGAAAGCGGCAATGTGTTTTGCCATGTTGGGGCAAGACATACTTACTTGAAACTATCCTAGTCTGGAGCAGTGGTTCCTAGTCCAGGCATCAAGGACAGTCCAGATGGCCCATATTTATGAATGTGTGCATTTACATATGTGTTCCTTTCTGTAATTGCCAGAAAATAACAAATCTCCTGTGGGCTTGGAGGGATTCCCACTGCTATGTACAGTCATTGGAAAAAATAGGACACCCCATAAAAACCCTCATCTTTTTTGACATTTTTAAACATCTGGACATTTGAGCTTCACTTGGACAATACTGAGAGTTGGTGATAATATAACTAAGCACATACAATTGGAGAAATGTGGTCTTTCTTCAGTTTGGTCTTTCTCTAGGGGTAATTAGTTTGTCAAATTTCTACTACCAAGTAACCTACCCTTTCATAGCTTCCCCTAGCACTAGCAGTGCTCCCAACACTAGGAGGGTAAGAATTTAACGCATTACAATACATGTGAAGCCAGCCATCACCTCTTTTTGAACTGCTGTCATTGCGGTATCCCCAGACAACCCACATGCTCAGAGGGAAGCACCAGATCTCCAGCTCCACTGCATCAGCTAACAGACGCCTGTCCCAGCTAACCCCCCTTTAGAGCGATGAAGGAGAGAGCACAGCCAATTGTGTCATCTCAGACTCCGGCTGCAGATGGCAAAGCGGCATGGCTCAGGAGTCAAACTTGTGACCCCAGGCCATAGTGGAAACAGATTAGACCACTAAGCCACTCTAAGCCTGTACTTTGCAGTACCATCTTTCTGATGGTAGATAAATGTACTTTAACATTGATTGTGGCAAAAGCTAAATGTTTCATCTTAATTATACTCAAATAAAGCTCAAATATCCATATACCCTGCTCTATCACTTTTACTACTGGCCAGTTTCTGACCACAGGGTCTCATAATGGAGTTATGTAATAAATTAAAGTTTGGGAGAAGGACCGCTCCCCACATTCTCCTCTTCATTACTATGCACTATATAGCTGCTCCTCTCCCCTCTCCTCCCCATGATGAAAATTCGCACCCCTCCTCTGCCCCTGCTCCTCCCAATGGTCTAATTTTATCTATGCTCTGCCTAGCAAGGGGGGTCTGGCTTCGGGTCCCATCAGCTCAAAGCCCCCCAGAACTCCAACCCAAATTTCTAGAGTTCTCCTCCTTGCCTCAGTCAGTTCTGAGGGAGTTTTTCTTTGCCACTGTCGCCTTTGGCTTGCTCACTGGTGGTTTAGGTTTTTATGTTCTTACTGATTACTGATTCCTGTAAAGCTGCTTTGTGATAACACCATCTGTAAAAAAGCTGAAGCCTTGGTGTAGTCATGGATGATCAGTTATCGTTCTAAAGCCAGGTTGCAAACGTAACTCTGTCATGCAGATTTCTTCTGTACAACATCTGGTGAATTCGACCCTTCCTCTCTAGAGAGGCCACCCAGGTGCTTGTTCAGTCTCTCGTCACTTCCAGACTTGACTACTGCAACTCTCTTCTGGCTGGTCTCCCTCTGCGCACCATCAGACCTTTGCAACTCATCCAGAATGCAGCGGCACGGGTCGTCTTCAGTGTCCCTAAATTCAGCCATGTCACTCCACTGCTGCATTCGTCCAGGCTTATTTCTGTCCTGCACCGAAGGGGTGAAACAAACTTTCTCTGGGTGTCCGAATGGCCGAGTCACTCGCTGTCTTCAAACCCAGACTGAAGACCCTCCTCTTCCGAGAGTACTTTGGCGAATAGCAGAGTGGTCCCCTTACTGACTTGTGTTTAGTAGTGTCTAAACTTAGAGGATCTTTGAATTTCTAGCCTAATCAAAGTAGCTGAGGTTTTTCTTGGGTAAATAGCAAAGCACTTTTGTAAGTTGCTCTGGATAAGTGCGTCTGCTAAATGCCTTAAATGTAAATGTAAATATGAAAAACCTACATTTGATCTGTGGTCAGAAACTGAACAAAGGGCCAGGGTCGGATGGTTGTTGCAAATTGTCCAGCAAACTCGCAGCTTTGCATTTCCCACACACAGAGACTTAGCTGCCTCATGCTGAATTGCATTGGGAGCTCAGTGTATTGCATTGGGAGCTCAGTGTAAGCATATTTGCATGTGCATTGTTTGAGATTATTTATAGAAAGCCCCCTGTATGTGTGCAGACATAATTTGAGGCCTGTTGTAACAGGTAACCCACCAGCGCAGCAGGTCATGCCTTTTGCTTTTATCCACTCTGTCTCACAGCGACGTTTTCACACCCACGCTGCTTTGTTTCAGGGGCGGTACCTGCGATGTTGCGGCAGTCCTGCAGCCTCCTGACCCAGCAGAGCGAGAGTCTGGCCTGCCTTGTACTTGCACTGGGCTGGGTGATGAGGGAGAACCCCTGTCCTGCCCACAGCACCGAGCAGACAATACAGCGGAGCTGAATTACCTCTCAGGGGAAGCCATTGACAATGAGAACAATGCCAGCTATTTAAACCAGGGGGAATCACTGACAGAAACTAGCATTATCCGAGAGATGTCGGCACAGCCTCTGTTGGAGTTGACACCAATGACTGGTAATTTGAAAGGCAGCGAAGGTGCCAGTCTAGGCCTTTTGCATTTAACTGCCACTACCATTGCCACTCCTGTGATAATCTTCATTATCCAGTGTTCATCTTGTTTCCTAATGATATCTGCATCATATGAGTGAGATGCACACATAAATAAGTATTGCTTATTGTCTTTATGGCCACTAATAAATCCTGGATATTTACAGTATAGTTTACAGTATTGTCTAATTGTTTTTTTGTGGCTTAACCCTGTCATACCGTAGTCAGTTTCAAGGACGTGGAAGCAGGTCAATTAGACAAGATGGAGAGACGTGATGACGATGATGATGATGATGATGATGATGATGAGGATGATGAGGATGACGATGAGCCAACAAAAACTGTGCCAACTGTTCCACCAGACAGCATGTTCATTTTCAAAAGCAAAAACCCGTAAGTTTGCATGGTTTTGATTAACCTGATTCCAACTTTTAAAGAATTTGTTCATTAGTTCATAGAAGAACCACTTTTGGTTCCCCAAAGAACCATGTGTAAATAATTGATTTGTGAGTGTGGAGATTCTGGTAGAACATGTAGAGTAATGGTTTTATTCTACTTTATGGGTTCTTCCTAACGCCTCTGCATCATGTGGTGGTTTTACAGTCTTTGAATTTACAAATATGGATCTTTATTAAACCGTCAGGTTTTTGAGGGTACCAAACAGAAGTGGTTCTTAAAAAGAGTGGACTTAAAACAAGAAAGATCTGGTGAGTGTAGAGGTCTCAGATTTCACTGCATGATTTCCATGTGTGTCTTCAAACTGTAGGATCAGAAGAATATGCCACTACGTAGTGACCCTGAGGTATTTTGAGATGACCATCCTTCTCGTGATTGTGGCTAGCAGCATCGCACTGGCCGCTGAGGACCCTGTGTGCACCAACTCTGAGCGCAATCGGGTAAGAAGAATGTTTAACCTTATAATGCCTTCCATCTGTGGAGGTACATGAGATGTTTATTTTACATTTTCATCAGTCCGGTATGATCTACTAGTCTGGATATCAAACATCTTGAGATCTGCTCCCATCACATCCAAAACTGTGCTGCATATTGTCTACTGCATATGCCCTACAGTATATACCAGTTCACAAGATTCAATCTTTAGGTAAGCAGTGTTTACAACTTTAGAGACGTTGTACGGTGCAGTGCAGAAGTCAGCAATAGGTGAACGTTGGCCTGTAAAACTCTCTGACAGAGTTTTTGAGACGTTGGTTAGAAAAATACAGTTTTGTTAACTGTGATGATTTTCTCTGTGAACTCCAGACACTGTATGGATTTGTTCAGTTCCAGCACCCAGCAGCTCACGTGATTCACTTTAATGAAGGACTGATTAGATAAATTAGATGTTGGGTGAGAACTGGGAATACTGGCCTTTCTCAATGAGAGCTTTAGGCAGTTTATTTGTATATTGTCTTTTATACACAGTGGTAATTCAAAGAGCTTTACAGAAAACACAGAAAAATACATAAAGTATAATAATTTAGATGTACCCAAGTCATTTACAGCACCCTAATGGAGGATGAGCAACTGAGTTGAGGAGGATGTAAGTGCTGGGTAATGATTTTTAGAAATACTAAACTGACTGGAGACCAACCATGAAGGCAGTGAGAAACACAAAAGACATGCACTCACAAACACAAGAACCAACAAGAACCAAGTACAACTGCAGCTACATATACACTGAGACAAACGAGGAACACCTGAGAAGAGTTAACAAAGGAGCAGGGCTGCAATGGAGAACACCTGGGAGACAAATGACAAGGTGGGGATAAAGGCGGAGACTAGGGAGGAGGCAAGGACAGACAAACAGACAATACAAACAGAGCCATGTGCTAATGTGCACATGGCAAGGCAGAACTGAGACACAGGGACCAGAAAGGGAAAACACATGGGCAAGACAAAGCTACCTGTTACAGTTACCCCTTTCACCTGTTGGAAAGCATCCATAACTGACCAAAATGTACAGATTTAACATCAAAAGGTACTTTACCTTTACTGCCTAAAAGCTTACTTTGAGGTTATGCCAACCTCAGAGATATTGGTGCTAGCAAACGCTTTAGCAATGTTTAATGTTAAGGCTTGTACACAGTACTGTCCGTCTCAACTAAAGCTAATGGTGCTCATAACAGGGGCTTGTTTACTACTGCTTTACTAGTTCACTAGGTTTCTACAATGTCAATTTTATGTCTATTTTAAATAGAATCGGGAAGCATTAGCAAATGGTTAAAGTCCAATAAAAATTAAGATGCTACCAAGGGTTCTTTGAGCGATTCCTTAGAGGAACCATTTGTCTTCACACTCACATCTTTTACAAAAGAGGTTCTTCTATGGCATTGTTCGAAGAACCCTCTGCTGAATGCTCAGGCCGCAAGGTGCTCATCTGTCGTAAGTCGTTACTTTTGACTGGATTATTTGAGTATTGGCTATAAATCTAAACTTTGACCCAGGTGAGAGAATGAGAGAGACTCATAAAAAGACTGTAGGTTGATCTGAAAGGGACTGACAAGAACAGGCTCATGTTCTAATGTAAGGACACTTCTCTTTCAGCAGCAGCTTCCAGCTTCCCATTTCATCTCAGTTGTTGCCATGGCTTTCATCATTTGTGTTTAGTCTGGATAAAGCTGACTCAGAACAATGGGATCGTTGCTGCTTTTCCTTTTGTATCAGGCCTCCTGAAAACTGACTGCTGTGCTGCTCACAGAGATTTTACATCTTCTACTTTTTCGTAACTCCTCAATTCTGTTTTCCATTCCATTTGTCCCACCCAATATATTCTGTCCTGTTGTGAGCAGACATTTATCAAAGCATTTTACTGCTAGTTGAACTGTGTATGTGGCAAAAAAAAAAAGCTTTGAGCTTTGAACTAGCTGTGTAGGTCTCTTGCAGTTGCACAGTGTTACCAGTGCTGGGAGGATGAAGACTTGCATGTTAGTTTTATCAGAATCAGAATCAGGATCAGAATCTCTTTATTTCACCAAGTATGTTACACATACAAGGAATTTGTCTTGGTGAGAGCAACACATATGACAAGTAACAAAAACACAGAACACAGATTATTTACAGTATTAAACTAAAGGAAAATTGCACTAAACAATAAATAGGATAGGGGATCCATTTTAAAAATATACATTTTACAGTGGCTTTGACAGCCACTTACAGTGTCTAAGACTGCCAGACTGACCATTTTTCTGTTGGATCACACAGATGAATGGATGGATGGATAGAAAGACATATATATATATATATATATATATATATATATATATATATATAGAGAGAGAGAGAGAGAGAGAGAGAGATAGATAGATAGATAGATAAATAGATAACATTATTAATCCTAGAGGGAAAGTCAGGTATTACAGGAGTATAGTAAAAAGCAAACAATAGCAAAGCAAAGTAAAGAGTAAAGATGCCTCCCATACATATACAGATTCATAAACAGAAGAAAAATATAATAATAAGAATATACATGTCTTTATTGTTTGTAATAAAGGGCTTAACATGCTCTGTTAACGTGACCCACTACTGCTCTGTCTGTAGATTTTTTTTTTTTTACTGAAGCTCTGCATCAATATTGTGAGAATATTTACTGTAAAAAATAACACTAAACCTGTATTCTACACTGTCATGGTTAAACATTGGTAGTTAATTTGCAGTTGTGTGTAGTGTGGGCCCCACAGATTCCTCTCACGATTACTGTATCTACTGTAACTGTAGGTTAACCCTTATTTATAAACAGAAATGAAAGAAAAACCTGGGTAATCTGGAGAGTTGGAGTCTGGCTGGGAGACAGAATTAGGCACAACATCTAGAAATCAGCTCGCCGAATTGACAACACATCGATGCCCCATGCACACCTTTCTACAAACAAATCTATGTCAAGTATAGGGAGATGCAGTCCACGTACCAAATTCAACGTATACAGTGTTACAAAACTCTGTGTAACACTGTAAAAAATGCCCCCGAAGTCTCTTAAAAAAAAGGTTTATCCATGTCCTCACTATATGTAGCACCTGTGTTTGTATTAACTGAATGCCTGCATCTGGTCATGTTTCTGTATTATTATATATTATATTATGTATCTTGTTTCCTTCTCTTGCAGGTTCTCCGTTACTTTGACTATGTTTTCACCGGAGTTTTCACGTTTGAAATGATTATAAAGGTACTGCTTCTTCCAGAACTGCAGAGACTTTCCATGTTAAGTATTTAAACATGGCTCTGTCCTGAAATCTTAGTAATGAACGATTGACTTTTATACATGTACAGATGATCGACCAGGGCTTAATTCTGCACGATGGCTCATACTTCCGGGACTTGTGGAACATTCTGGATTTCATAGTGGTGGTTGGAGCTCTCATTGCTTTTGCTCTCACGTGAGTGTCTCCCTAATGCCCTGTTACCTACAGGTGTAGTGCCATAATTACTGCATTAACACTGAATTCGTCCCTGGACACGAAATGTACCAGGGCTCCTGCTGACAGATACAGGTCATCTGGAGTTTATGGCCTACTGGAATTACAGTCAGTGAAAGTAGCCGCATGAGAGTTACCACAAGAGTTTTGACTGTGAGGGCATAAACTGATCCAGTTTTTCCGTAATGAATAAACTTTTCAATTTCAAACTCTACAATTATGACTTTAGAAAAAAAGGCCCTCACCCTTTCCACTTACTTTACTCTGACAGGAGGTACCCAGACATCAGATGTGTTGATCGGTTTGATCGGTTGACTTTTTGACAGTTAAAGATGGCATATTACCATGGAAAGGTGAAGCTATAAGGTAGTAATGGATATTGGAGGGGAAAAGGTCTTTACTGATGCTGTAACAGATCTAGCCTAAATTAGCACACACTCCCACTGTGTGATGTGGAAGTGTTAGCTGTGTGTTGCATCCTGTGGGATTGTTGAGTGTTTGAGTAGTTTGAGCATGATAGACTAATTCTATCTACTAATAGGAGTTGATGGTAAGTGAAAAGCTTCAATTTAAAAGCAGCTAATTTTATATTTCTGTAATTCATCAGGTTTCTATTGGTATCAGCCAACAGCCTGCCAACAGAGAAGCCTGGGAAAGAGTCAGATGCATATAATGTGGGAGAATACTGTGAGTTAGGGGGAGAACTTTGAGAACTATGGGCTGGAGTTCAGGTGGCTTCTGCTTTTGCTAGAAGGCCAAACCCCTCTTTGATAAGTGTGGCTAGGACTGAGAGACAAGACTGAGTTAAAGGGAGGTGACGAGGTGGTGGTGGGTTGCGAAGAGGTTGTGGTGAATACATGAACAAGCTAGAAATGGGCCTTATAGTTCAATAGATTGGGAGGATGAGGGGCTTTAGGTAAGTTTCTCTTTCCAAAAATAAGTTATTTCATAACTCTACTTTGATACACTGTTTTCTGGTGCTGTATTGGAAGTGTTCCTCTCTTATAATGCAATTGTTCAGAGTTACATAACTATACACACTGTTAATAGCCTACTGTAGCTACTAGCTGACTTCCAGTGTAAATATTAAGTGCCAGGTTAATTCTATTAGGCACTTTTTCAGAGGTTATGAGAAAGCAAAATATTGACAATTACATTAATCATTGTTAAGATGACATCACAACATTGTTCATTTTTATTTAAACGAATGCTTAATCCATGCAATACAATAAATTAAGCAAATTGTTGTTGTTTTAATAGAGAAATGAAGTCCATCATAAAAAATGCATGCATTTAGTCATGGAGTCAGAGTGGTGATTTAGAGTAGACTCTGACTCTTTGTAGTGGTGATAGGACAGGGAGGCATTGCATCTACTATCCAAGATGACTGGTCAACCTGTAAATCTTTTCTGAGTTTTATATAATGCTGGTAACGGTAAAATAGTAGTGAATTAATCTGTTTTTATTGAAATACACTATATGTCCAAATGTTTGGGGACACCCCTAATGAATGTATTTAGCTACTTTAAGTTGCACCTATTGCTGACACACAGATCTGCAAATGGTATGCTTTTCTAGTCTCTGTAGATACATACTGCCAATAAAATAGGACTCCCTAGAGTATATAAACATGAACCTATTGGCAGCATCCTGCCTAATGCCAGACATAGGCTAGAGGGTTATAAAGCCCTCCCCCCAGCATTGAGCTGTGGAGCAGTGGAAGAACTGTGTTCTTTGGAATGATGGATGGTGCTTCATCCAAAACTTTTGGGAGGAGTTTGGAAAGTTGGGGATGTGATGGAGTGGTTATCATCCAACGAAATCCTCACAGCAATGTTCCTCCAAAATTCAGTTCCCTGAACAGTAGAGGTGGTTACTCCACCAAAAACAGGAATAAATCTTTTTAATATCCTTAATTTCAGCAGGTGTCCCAAAACTTTTGTCCATATGGTGTATTTTGCCTTGATGGGTGTTTTAGACCAAATGGGTCTAAAACTGGATTGTCTGGATTAGATTGTCTAGAACTGTGTGTTTAGGACCATTATTTGCATCTTAATCGTTTAATTTTGCAGAAATTTGGGGATAGAAACTGTTGACTTCTCCTTTTGAGAAAAGTAGTCTGAATAACCTGTTATGTGGAGCTGCAGTTCCTCTGTTATTAATCTCAGTCTTACTGTAAATGTTCATCTGCTGTCCCTCTCTTCCTGCCTCTCTTTCTCTGTTATCTCTGTGGACTATGTCTTTGTGGCTGCCAGGAATGTTATGGGGTAAAGGCAGACATTTCTCATTCCTCATATTGTTGACATACATGCAATATTCATGTCAGTAACTTTTTGTGGGCGTACAGGTTGTGTGGTGTTTGGTCAGTTACTTTGGTTGTCAGTGTTCATCAGTTCTCATTTAACTGAGTAGTGTAAAGTACAGTGGCCTGGTATTTTTAGCCTGTGTTTAAGGTTCTAGTTACGTTCTGTGGTAAATTCCAGATTCTAGAGTTATAAACCAGAGTGGACACATCTCCAAATCTTCCAATCAAGCAATTATCCATTTTAAATGAAACTTTTTATGATTGTTTTTAATGTTAATTTTGGCGGGTTACTGCCCCCTGCTGGTCTGGAGTGGACACATCTCCAAATCTTCCAATCAAACAATTATCCATTTTAAAAGACACTTTTCATGATGATTTATAGTGGCATTTTTCCAACCTCTCAAGTGAAGCAAAACCTATATATTAACTTATATATTAGTTCTCCTGCCACAGATTAATACAGGATCCCAGGCCAGGAGATGTCGTTGAATGTACCCTCTAGGTTATAACTCTATTACATCCTTTCTTTGTGCTGCTTGTTTTTTTGTTGTTTTTTCTAGTGGGTGAGTATTATGTCTGCAAGTTGAGTGTGTGTTATGTGTGTGTTAACATCCTTTTCAAATCAGACTAATGCAGATGTGATTAATCACAGAAACAACAAAGGCAGAGACATCAAAACTATTAAATCGCTGAGAGTCCTGAGAGTTCTCCGGCCTCTGAAGACCATCAAACGGCTTCCCAAGCTGAAGGTACCAGGTTTTTTCCTCAGCCACTGGTCGTCCCTTAGCTCAGTTGCGCTCAGTTCTGTGTTTTGGCAATTTTTCATACTTTTATAAAAGGGCATGATTTTCAGGCCTGGAATTTAACAGCAGGGGATTTGACTGGTTCTCAGTAGGGATCCAGAGATAATGTTTCAGAAGACTCTTCCTTTTGCTGAAGATAGAAATGTTTGGATTAGAAGTTCACCAAAAATAATATAATGTGATATAATTCGGTGTGTAGTTCTGACTGGATGTCAGAATAAATGTTTTTTGTCTGTGTGTGTCTGTGTGTGTTTGTGTGTGTGTGTGCGCGTACAGGCTGTGTTCGACTGTGTGGTGACGTCACTGAAGAACGTCTTCAACATCCTCATCGTGTATAAGCTCTTCATGTTCATCTTTGCTGTGATAGCAGTGCAGCTCTTCAAAGGGAAGTTCTTCTACTGTACAGACGGCTCCATGGGCACTCAGAGAGAATGCCAGTGAGTCTTATCCATGCAGTTGTGTTAATCTTTCTCTCTCTCACACACACACACACACACTTGCATAAAACATACATCCTGTGGACTAGCATTAACCCGTTAATTCTAATGATATATAGACATAGATTATATGTTTATTTGGGTTTATTCTAATGTTATATGGATTTATATAGAGGTAGACACTCTCACTGACCACTGACTTTATGTTTATTTGGGTTTATTCTAATGTTATACAGGGTTATATAGAGGTAGACACTCTCACTGACCACTGACTTTATGTTTATTTGATTTATTCTAATGTTATATAGAGTTAATTACAGATAGACACTCTCACTGACCACTGACTTTATGTTTATTTGATTTATTCTAATGTTATATAGGGTTTTACAGGTAGACACTCTCACTGACCACTGACCTTATGTTTATTTGGGTTTATTCTAATGTTTTATAGGGTTATATAGAGGTAGACACACTCACTGACCACTGACTTTATGTTTATTTGAGTTTATTCTAATGTTATATAGGGTTATATAGAGGTAGACACACTCACTGACCACTGACCTTATGTTTATTTGGGTTTATTCTAACGTTATATAGGGTTATATAGAGGTAGACACTCTCATTGACCACTGACCTTATGTTTATTTGGGTTTATTCTAATGTTATATAGGGTTAATTACAGATAGACACTCTCACTGACTTTATGTTTATTTGATTTATTCTAATGTTATAAAGGGATTTACAGGTAGACACTCTCACTGACCAATGACTTTATGTTTATTTGGGTTATTCTAATGTTATATAGAGTTATATAAAGGTAGACACTATTTGACCACTGACCTTATGTTTATTTGAGTTTATTCTGTTACATAGAGTTTTATAGAGGTAGACACTCTCACTGACCACTGACTTTATGTTTATTTGGGTTATTCTAATGTTATATAGAGTTATATAGAGGTAGACACTCTCACTGACCACTGACTTTATGTTTATTTGGGTTTATTCTAATGTTATATAGGGTTATATAGAGGTAGACACTCTCACTAACCACTGACTTTATGTTTATTTGGGTTTATTCTAATGTTATATAGGGTTTTATAGAGGTAGACAATCTCACTAACCACTGACCTTATGTTTATTTGAGTTTATTCTAATTGTATGTAGTTTCTTTTAGTTTATTCTACTTTTATAGACACACTTACTTCTTATGTAGTTTTAAATACTTTTCTAGGAGTCCTGAGACTCTGACAGAACCCCTGTATTTGAAAACTGGTATAGCTGTAATACCTTTCTGACCCTGTCTGTGTCCAGAGGCTACTATATTGATTACGGACGGGACAGGAAGGAGGTGAAGAAAAGGGAATGGAAGAGGCACGAATTCCACTATGATAACGTTATGTGGGCGCTCCTCACTCTCTTCACTGTGTCCACTGGAGAGGGCTGGCCACAGTATGTCCTCACTCTCCACCCACACACCAAAATCAACAACTTTTCCACAGAGGGAGAAAAAACTTCTGGGCTTTCTGCCATTTTGGTCTAATTATCATGAACCTTCAAGATGTTGGGAGTTCATTATTCTTTTTTTCTCTCTCTCTCTCTTAGAGCTACGGCATACCAACTGGGAATAAATCAAACAGTCAGCTTTCAATTTATGCAAACAGAATCAACTAAATTATTGGATATGTTATTGAATCAGACCAAATTTGTAGTTCTTTCGAGTGGATAAACACCGAATCTCAGCATCTGACGCATTAATACAGTAGTTTGGATTATGCAAACATTTTAATTACCTGTTTGGGTATTTTTTTCCCCTCAGGGTCCTTCAGCACTCAGTGGACGTGACTGAGGAAGACCATGGCCCCAGCAGAGGCAACCGCATGGAGATGTCCATCTTCTATGTTGTGTACTTCGTAGTCTTCCCCTTTTTCTTCGTGAACATCTTTGTCGCCCTCATCATTATCACGTTCCAGGAGCAAGGGGACAAAATGATGGAAGAGTGCAGCTTGGAGAAAAATGAGGTTAGCCTCTCTTTTTTAATAAAAATGACACTCTTTTAAAAGCTAAGGGGCCTAAATCAGATCCAGGTGCCCAATCATTTCCCTAATAGATCTTTTGCACGTCTAAGATCTACTCTTATAGGACTGGTTTAAGCCTAGTCCAGGACTACATCAGTGGAGATTTTCCAGTGAAAGGATATCCTAGTCCAGGACTTGACCTAATCCCGTTTCAGGAGACCAGCCCGTTACATTTCTATGGGTTTAAATACCAAAACAGGCCTAATTAATTTTTACATGACCATTTCCTGAACGTAGTATTAAGTATTTTTGTTACTGTACCTTTAAGACTAATATATAAACGGCCTCTGTACTGATTGGCTGTCCTGTATTGTACCCCATTCAAAAAGCAGTCCAGGTTGAAGCACTTATTATAACATCAGCATGAACAAGGCCCATATATGGAGACTATAGAGAGTAAATGATACACTATATGGACAAAAGTATTGGGACACCAGCTCATTCATTGTTTCTTCTAAAATCAAGGATATAAAAAAGGAGATAGATTTTCCTGCTTTTGTTGGAGTCTCTACTGTCTCTACTGTCCAGGAAAGACTTTCTACTAGATTTTGAAGGTGCATTGCTGTGAGGATTTGATTTAGCATTCAGCGACAAGAGTGTTAGTGAGGTCAGGATGTCGGATGATCACAATTCCAGCTCATCCCCAACTCCCCAACACATCCCAAAAGTATTGGATGGAGCACCAAACATCATACCAGAGAACGCAGTTCTTCCACTGCTCTGCAGCTCAATGCTGGGGAGGCTTGATACCCCTCTAGCCCACGCCTGGCATTAGGTATGGTGTCTGCTCCTATTCTACTGGCAATACTTCTCTACAGGGACTAGAGAAGCTGCATCTGTGCATTGTAACATCTGTGTGAGCTATGGGTGCAACTTACAGCAGCTTAATGCATTCGTCAGAAGGGTCATCCACATACATTTGGACATATAGTGTCAAAGTTAGCCACATAGCGTTTTCACATTTTTAAGTCTATCTAAAACTTTTGCGTTGCCACAGTTTAAGGTGGACAAAGACCAGCTTTACCATTCATCTTTCTAATCCAGTTCCTTCCATCGCTGTTTCAGAGAGCCTGCATAGACTTTGCTATCAGTGCAAAGCCTTTTACGCGATACATGCCCCAGAACAGGCAGACCCTCCAGTACCGACTCTGGCACTTTGTGGTGTCACCATCGTTTGAGTACACAGTTCTGGTGATGATTGCACTCAACACCGTGGTCCTCATGATGAAGGTAACAGTGGCTTTTCAATTGCATATTCTGTGTTTGATCAATGCTTTTGACCCAAGCATCCATTTAAGTATTGGATCAGAACTGAACCCAGTGGTTGTTACTTTCATGGCTGTGAAAGTAAAGCTATTTTGATAGGTGATAGGTGATAGGTTGATGTGTGCTTTGGGTAATGCAGTGGCGGCTTTACCGTAGAGCAAAAAATCTTCATAATCCTCCCTGTATGTTGGCCTGCAGTACCACTCGGCCCCGGCTGCCTACGACATGGTTCTGAAGCACCTGAACACGGCCTTCACTGTGCTGTTCTCTCTGGAGTGCATCCTGAAGATCATGGCCTTTGGCTTCATGGTGAGTAAACGTCCTGCACCTAAGCCACTGTCCTGCACAGTTTAGTCCCACTTTGCTGGTATATTTCGATGTTCTTGTAGACCCTGGCTGACTTGGGGGGGGGGGGGGGGGGGTGTCAGTATAGGATTTGTGAACTGGGCAATGCATACACTCTTAAAATGTCCTTCAAATGGTTCTTTGGGGGATGCCATAGAAGAACCACTTTTGGTTCCATAGACAAGTTTGTAATGTTGAGATGTGTGAGTGTGAACCTTTAAGCTGATAAAGAAACATTTACATCAAGTGAAAGTTGTTTAGACCTTTAAATGGTTCTTCACACTGCTCTCTTCCTCTCTATTATAAACATGGTTCTTCATGAAAACCACAGTGGTTCTTGTGTGACATCCCTCACAAGTGTATAAAGAATAGAAATCTACCCTTAAGTTACAGTTGAACAATATTACAGACAAACTTCAGGCAGCTGCTACTTTTTCAGCTATGTGACTTTTTCAGCTTTTCTAGATTCTTTTACACCATTAAGCCAGATATTCATTTAACTGTTAGATGCCATGGTGGTCATGAGATCCAGCTCTGAAAAAACTTACAGTAAAACAGTAAATAATTATGATGAACCCCAATGACTCGACCTATTTAGCAAAAATAGAAAATGTATTTGTTCAATATCAATAAATAAAAAATATTGAATTTACAGTTGAAACCAGAAGTTTAGATACACAATATAAAAAGACACATATACATTTTTTCTCACTTTCTGACATAATATCAAAAACTTTTCCCGTTTTAGGTCAATTAAGATTACCAAAATTATTTCTATTTGTAATATTGCACCCAAGGATGAGCCAGACTTGTGCAAGTCCACAATTCTCTTCCTGATATCTTTCGACTTTTCCATGATGTTATACAAAGAAGCAGTGTGTTTCAGGTGTGCCTAATTAACTCAACTTTAATGTTGCCAATAAAACTATGTTTAAAGGCATAGTGATCTTAGTGTATTTAAACTTTTGACTTTGAAGAAAGTAAAAATAAATTCAAAAAAAATCCCCTCTCTCATTATTTTGGCATTTAGTAAATATAAATAATTTTGGTAATCCTAATTGATCTAAAACGGGAAAAGTTTATTCTAAATTCATGTAAAAAATGCATATGTCTTTTTATATAGTGTATCTAAACTTCTGGTTTCAATTGTATTTTATTTATTGGTTGAAATTATACAGTTACTCTCCCAAAGTAACTGTATTCTGAATACTGTCTTTTCAAAATGTAACTAAGACTAAATACACATACTTTATGTCTGAACTCTGAATATGTATTCCCAGTATATTTCTTAAAACAAGGAAAATTATCTGCCAATATATTCAGAATTTCACTTGATAAAGTCATTGAAAATAATAAAATATTTGTATTAATACATTTGGATGGTCCATTGTAGATGCCTCATAGACAATCACCTAAAATTCAGTTAACAAGTTGAATGTAAATGACCATTGAACATAACCCTACACCCTAACCTTAACCCTAACCCTAACCTTGCCCTTAGCCTTTTAGGATTAGGTTTAAGATTTAGGATAAGGTTGGGGTTAGGATTTAGGGTTGATTTAAGGGTAAGGTTTATGTAAGGGTACTGGCATCTACAATGGACCATCCATATAAAGTGACACCCTAAATTTAATACTCGTATGATAATATGCTTACAACAGTTTGAGAAATATTAGCTTTATTATATTGCTATATTAGCAAAATATCATTTTCTGCATGTGATTTAAGCATACCGTTAGTTAACTGGGGTATAAGCTTTCATTACTTGTTATTTTTAGCCAAAATGTTGCTTTCGGATGAAGATTTAGGTGAGGCCAACTGGACCGACATTAAAATATCCAGCAGCAGTAACAAAACAAACTAATTTTAGGTCTTAGTCTTAAGCCATGTGTTAAAACTCTGGAAGCATGTGTCCCTGCACTGGAGGCTAGACATTTTGAGATAAATATTTATTTCTTACGGTTTTTGAAGCCGATACACTCCGGTCCCTTGGCTCCCATTAAAAGCAGCGGGGGAGGTGATCTACTTGTGTAAATTTCTCCCAGGGAAAAAAAACACTTCATGCCAATAATGTCTGCCTGCATGACAACCTAAAGAAACATGAGCTTATTTGCCAACATGTCAGCGACGCCCTCTCAGCGGGATCTCACTGAGGCCCACAACAGTAAATTTCACAGTAAACCTAAACCCACTGACTTTTCTTGCTCTGACAAAATTAATCATGAATACTATTCATTCATCTAGGATGAACTTTAAATGAACTTAATTCTTTTTATTTTTTCATTAATAAAAAAAAAAGAATTAATTTAAAAAACACTGTGCTAAAACATCACCTCAACTCATAGCACTATAGTGAGGTCACTTTTTCTGCTTTTAGAGCAACCTATTGTCTCAAGACAGTAGTATTTCTGTAGTACGGGTGTCTACTAAAAGCCATTTACTGTGAAAGTCATTTATATACTGTATAAATTTAATATGCAGTATCTGATCCAGCTACACATTTATGACCTCCTTTCTTGCTTTCTTCTCACAGAACTATTTCAGAGACACTTGGAACATCTTTGACTTCATCACTGTGCTGGGCAGCATTACTGAGATCATCGTAGATTTACAGGTGAGGATTTTTTTTTCACAGGTGTGAAACTATGTGCTTTACTATGCATGCAACAATATTGGAATTGTGGGCAATAGTGATATTTGTCATCCGCTTATCTGACAATACATAATCAGTGATAAAATGTAGAAATTGGGTCTAAATCTATGTAGATTGGCATTAAAGAGAAATACAACCTTTGTTTATTAATTATTAATGCAACATTTAGGGATTTAATATCATAGCTTAGCATCTTAACACTCCATTCTTCTGAGTACAATAAATGTGCCATCAAATATTGGTGTAAAACATCTGTCAAATGCTGAAATATCATCATCATTGTGTATCTCTAATGTTTATTTATTTATTTATATTAATTTATCATTACATAATTTCTTTGTATTTTATTAATCCCCATTCTTTTTACTGTATATTTGTTCAGTAGCTCGTTCCTCAAAATAGCAGTGATTCAGTGTTGCACGACTACAGGTTCAGTCTGAGGGTCTTTCATTGCTGCTGTTCTCTTTAACCTGTTGCTTTATGAATGCATATGCATATACTACTCTGCTACTGGTTGTAATGCTCTCTCCTTACACCAGAATAGACATGTTAACCCCAGTCCTATACATTTGACATATGCATCCTAATTCATTTTGTTTATTAATATTTACACTGAATCTGTATACCGCACAACACTCATGCAGTACATACAGTTTATTTATCCAGATAGATAGATAGATAGATAGATAGATAGATAGATAGATAGATAGACAGTGTTGTGGTGTTCTTGGAAGGAGACTCGTGACCACCGTTTTTCAATTGCAATGATGAAACGTTTTATTCAAAAGTACCGTGTGGAGAGAGCCTGCCAATTCTCGGTGCCCCTCTGCTCTCTCTCCAGACAGATGAGCATCTCACATTTTATACCCTTCTACAGGTCATGTGTTGTTGCACTATTTCCATATATAAGATGTCACTGTCTAACTCCATGAGGGGTGTAAATCACGCGTCACATACTACATTTGTTCAGTTCATGTATGGCTTTACCAAATTAGGCCTGGGATCACGTTCATGGATCACGTTCTACTTTTCACGGCTAACCCATGGGCCTCACCATATTGTCTCTTAACTCTATACCATTCCTTTAGATCTATAAATACCCGCAGAGCCAATGTATATACACTGCAATAGATAGATAGATAGACAGACAGGCAGATAGATAGATAGATAGATAGATAGATAGATAGACAGACAGACAGACAGACAGACAGACAGACAGACAGGCAGATAGACAGACAGACAGACAGACAGACAGATAGATAGATAGATAGATAGATAGATAGATAGATAGATAGATAGATAGATAGATAGATAGATAGATCTGTACAAGTACAAGACAACAAAATGCGAATAGCATCTACCAGAAGTGCAAATAGTAGATTAGGCAAATATCTGAATATAGATATACATAGAAATATAATATAACAAGTGCAAAAATGGCAGTACTGTGCAATGACAGACAGTACATAAAGTGTGGTATTGTGCATATATAGAACAAAGTGGATAAATAAGAAATAAGAATCTATTACTGATTATGTAAAGCTGCTTTGTGACAACAGTTGTAAAAAAAGATATAGAAATAAATTTGACTTGACTTGACTATTGACATATGAGTAGTGCACCATAAGTACAATGAGGCAGTGGTATAGCCAGTGTGGGGTGGGGTTCAGTGCAGTGTTATAGTTTGTGCCTGTCAGTGTAATGAGGAGTTTAATAGCGTAATGGATGTCGAGAAGAAGCTGTTCCTGAGCCGGCTGGTTCTGGCACAGATGCTCCTGTATCTCCTCCCCGAGGGTAGGAGGTTATGCAGTAAGTTACTTGGGTGTGGGGAGTCCCTGTGAGGAGTGCTGGCGAAATAGCAAAGTTCTTTGTTTATACAGTTCAGTCAAAGACTAAAACTAAGTCTTCCTATGATGTTTACAGCTTGCAAAAGTTCATGATTCAATGGTGACTCAAATAAATCACTTTTCTGGAAGATCTAGGTTTATATTTACATTGATGGCTTCACTCGTATTACAGAGGTGGGCCAATGTAGTGATGGAATCTTGCCCATGGACTCTTATTGGTGTAGTACAGCAAAGCATAGCCACTCAAACCAGGAACCGAACCCCAGTCTCTCACATGATGTATTATCATTCATTCTCATTCCTCTCTCTCTGTTTTACAGTCTGTGAATACCTTTAACATGAGTTTCCTGAAGTTGTTCAGAGCAGCCAGGCTAATTAAACTCCTGAGGCAAGGCTACACAATCCGAATCCTGCTCTGGACCTTCGTGCAGTCCTTTAAGGTAAGGCCTCAGAGTTTCCTCATAGACTTAAGTGATCTAGCACTTTTCTCACAGCAATGTTCTGAATGGGGAGTGAAGCAAATCCCATGCAGAGTCATGCAGAGACTGGTGTAGTCTGAATACCATAACTGAGTGTTGGAGGTTATTGAGAGATCCTCCTTCTGATCATTTCTACACCACTTCTTTCTTTCTTTCTTTCCTCGTCCCAGGCTCTGCCATATGTCTGTCTGCTCATCGCGATGCTCTTCTTCATCTATGCCATCATTGGCATGCAGGTAAGCCCATGTTCTAACATATCGCTTACCAGCGTTTAAAACCTTTTAACAGTTGATAGCCTTTTTACATGCAAATCATGGTACTGTCAAACTTTCTATATACTGTTTCTCCTGCTCTTTCCCACTCACTCTGCATTAGGAAGCACTATGAACACTCGAGTCGTTTCTGGTGTTTTGTAAATGTAATTCTTGATTATGTTTAATTCTTGGTTTCCTTGATGTAATTCAGGTTTGAAACATGACATAGAAAGAAAGTCTAAACAATTGTAAAAACATACATTGTTAAAAGGTATAAGATCCTTCAGGAACCTCTGAAAGTTCTTCAATTTGAAACTGTGGAGGAACCTCTTAAGGTGCTTTGAGGAACCTTCAAGAAAAGGTTAATAGAAAACAAAGTTCATTGAAGGTTTCAAATTAAAAAACCTTCAGAAGTCCCTCAATGATCTTATACTTATAACAGTGTACAAGACCTTCCATGACCTGATTGTGAGTTTGACCAAGCCTGTTCAGCTCAAATGCAGTTCCAGTGTGTGTGAGCTGTGCATTGCCCTGTGTACCTCTCCAGGTGTTCGGAAATATCAAGCTGAACGACGAGAGTCACATAAACCAGCACAACAACTTCAAGACCTTTTTCAGCGCATTGATGCTGCTCTTCAGGTGAGTTCACTGATCAGCGGGTGAACGTAGATTTTACATATACAGCACAAGTCTGGTTGAGCCCAAATGCCTTGAGGTAAGATGAATGAGATGAGGTTAACTTGATATCTTGAAAGATGATGGGTCACTATAATGTCACAGTAGTAACTACAGATTCCATTAACTGAGGAATGACCCCTATTCAGAAGAAAGTGTTCATGTGTGTATAAATCATAACTTTTTGTATACCTGATGAATTAACTGAGTAATATATGCCAGTGTTTCTCATCTCTGGTTCTGGAGGCACCCTGCCCTGCACTTTTTAGTGGTTTAACACACCCCCTGCAACTCTGAAAGGACGTGTTAATAAACTGCTGTGTTGGATCAGGTGTAATGAGAGAAGGGAAACCAGTAAATGTGAAGATAAAGGTGCCTCCAGGACCGCGGTTAGGAAAACTGGATGAGCAGGTCATGGCTATAGGTACAGTTCTGACCTAGATCCTGGATAAATGCCATAATTATGGGATGATATGATAAAAAATTGATAAAATATGTTAACATATGATATTTTGTTTATGAGTATTGCCATAATTGAACAATTTTCAGAGAATCTGAGAGTTTCCTTTGATAATTTTGATGAGTTGTGTTTTTGCAGGAGTGCAACAGGAGAGTCTTGGCAGGAGATCATGTTGTCGTGTTTGGCCAGGCAGGAGTGTGAGCCTGACCCTTCCATTGCCCCTCCGTTCATCTCTCCGGATCACGAGGGTGGCTGTGGCACCGACTTCGCCTATTTCTACTTTGTTTCATTTATCTTCTTCAGTTCATTCCTGGTGAGACTGGAATACTTTTTTATGCCTACTCAATATGTCCAAAAGTTTGTGGACACCTCTACTTAATAGTGAATGTGGATGTGAAAAAAAGACAACGACACTCTAAGGGAGCAGCAGGATTAAGGCCATCATGCCCAAAGCCAAGAGTCAGTTGGGGAATTACCGTTGGGCTGTAGAGCCATGCAACTGCATTCTTTGGAGTGATGGAGCTCTGTCCAGGACCATTGGAATGAGGTTTGATGAGAACTAATCATCAAATCATATCAGCAGCTGACTTCACTAATGCTCTCTTGTGGCTGAACGATATCAGATCCTCACAGCAAAGTTCCAACATCTGGCTGAAAGCCTTATCAGAAGAGGGGAAATAGTTACTGCAGCCAAGTGGGACAAACTCATTATTAATACTCTCGATTTTGGAGAACTTGGTGTCCACAAACTTCTGCAAATGCACTTCTTAGGCATCTGAGGAAATGATATTTTTACTGTTCAACAGTCATGCCTGGTCAGGTGTGGCAGTGAAACAGTAAACACTTGCAGAGATGGAGCAAGGCAAGATTACTGGGAAATACAAACAGAAGTAAACTAAAAGGGACTAAACAGGGTTTGCAGCAAACTAGGGACAAACAGCGAAAACAAAAGCTAAGATGACAAACGAACCTGGACTGGGAAAAACAACAGAACAGCGTCTGGGAGGAAAGGAGCTTATACAATGATAGGGGATTAAATTGAAGGAGGGGTGAGGAGACGAAATCCAATCGTGTGTCTTCATTATTTTCTTATTTTCTATATCATTTGAACACAACAGCTGCTCCAACACACACATACATTTACGGCATTTAGCTGGCGCTCTTATCCAGAGCGACTTACAAGCTGACTCGTATTACACAGGTGGGCCAGTGTAGTGTTAGGAGTCTTGCCCAGGGACTCTTATTGGTGTAGCGCAGCATACAGTCACCCAGACTGGGAATCGAACCCTGGTCTCCCACACGGTGTAATAGCTCACTGGCAGCTAGTGGCTTTATCTGTTGCACCACACCAACCGCTAAGACCAAGACTGTTAACACAATACACACTACTGAGCACACACACCCACATATAGTGAGCACACATGCCCAAAGCAGTGGGCACCCTTCGCTGCGGCACTCGGAGAGCAAGGAGGTTAAGAGCCTTGCTCAAGGGTTTAAAAGTGGCAGCTTAGCAAACCTGGGTATTGAACCCACAGCCCTGTCATCAATAACCCAGTGCTCTACCCCCTGAGCCATACAAGGCCCCAAACCATACAGTGTCTGGAGTTCACAGAGTATTAGTAGGCAAGCAGACCTGTGTCCTTCTAACCAACATATCAGCAACTGTGCTTTGACTGTCAACTGGTGCAGTTACGTTTATTTGCATGTCCTTTAGTGTTTTACAGTGTTTTACTACAATGAAAAAGTAGTAAGTTAATTCTTACCTTCTTTAGATGTTAAATCTCTTCGTCGCTGTGATTATGGACAACTTTGAATATCTGACGCGGGATTCCTCCATTCTTGGACCGCACCACCTGGATGAGTTTGTTCGGATCTGGGGGGAGTACGATCGAGCAGCATGGTAAGCTAGGAGAACATGATTTTTACACTAGTAGTTCCACAGATGTTCCCGGTGTGATTATATATATATATATATATATATATATATATATATATATATATATATATATACACACATTTAGAAGTAGTATATTGTATCTGTCATGCAAAAATCTTGTGTCGCCTTTTTTTGTCAAGTTTAGACATAATGTGAATCTGTCGGATGTTCTTTACATGGTATCAAAAATACATGATGAATGGACCAATAGAAATGCTCCAAAAATATTTTTACATCGACTTCCATTGAAAATGAAGAGGGTTTTGACCTTCTTCTGAAAAGTTTCCATTACGGAGATACAAGGTTTTTGCATGGTGCCAACAAAATACTGGCCACCTATACAACAGCTTTTTAGTTAATTGAACGCTTGGTTTACTTTTTCGTTTGAAATCAGATGTGAGAGGCACTTCTATCAAAAGTTTGGGCACACCTTGAATTGCCTTACCTCTCTGATTTTCACCATAACGTTTGATAACGTTTAACAATATTATGTTAAAACAGCTGTTTGGTAGCATTTACGTTTGAATAGTTACATAGCTTCCTTTCACCCTATTCTTCAATGCTCAGGACCCCACATGGCCCCCTACAGAGCAGGGATTAATTGGGTAGTGGGTCATTCTCACTGTCACTGACTGAAATGGTGGTGGTGTGTTAGTAGTGTGTATTGTGCTGGTATGAGTGGATCAGACACAGCAGTGCTGTTGGTGTTTTTAAACACTCCTACCTAGTTGGTCCACATCTAGTCCTTAATGAGTGCTCACAGGATGCAGCCCACAGGACACTGTTATTATACACTATTGTTGGGTGGTGGGTCATTCTGAGCATGGTGGTGGCATGTGTTGCACTGGTACACAAGTGCTACCTGCTCTGCGGTGGTTCTGTGGGGTTCCTGCCCATTGAAGAACAGGGTGAAAGGAGGCTAACAGTGTATGCAGAGAAACAGATGGACTACAGTCTGAAATTGTAGAACTACAGAGTGCTCCTATATGAGAAGTGGAGATGATATAATGGACAGTGAATGTAGAAACGAGGATGTGGTGTTAATAAAGTGGCCAATTTTTTTCTCTCCAAACTTTTAAAAGCACATATTGAAACTCTATTGGACCTAAGGTGGTTTGAACAGCCAAGAGATTCAGAGGAGTTGAGTGCTGTTAAGTTCTGAAATCATAAACTGGGTTAGATTAGTGAGCTCTGGCATTGTTCCCAAAGTAGTGCTTGTAACAGTCCCACAGCTTTAGCAAAAATTGATACTAAGGACCAAATCACTTTCTATTTCATACGTCAAATTACTGCAAACGAGCAAAGAGAACATGTATTAAAAGACATATTTAAAAGTCTAGACATCTCTTAACCTTTGACAGGCAAAGTATAATAAATGTAATAAATGAATGGGAATTAGAAGGAAATCTCATTAGAGAAATAGGTGCAGGAGAGATCTCCCCGGCCTTGTGACCTCACATCTTCCAGAAATATTCTTTATAGACGCTGGAGTGTGAGCAGACTCTATGTGACAGCGTGAAATCTCGGGTGAGGGCTCACCACATGCCAGCTCCACTCCACACCAAATGAGATTAACCTGCTCTTCTGATGGGGGCGTTAACACATCCCGCAGTGGTGGGGGATTCCTTAAAGAGACGAGCGTGACGAGGGAACAGAACAAGCTCTGTAATGAGATTCACCAACAGTGACACAGTTGGAACCCCAACAGACGGAAAATCCTAAAATGAGTAAAATATCAAAGTTCAGAGATTGGACATGACAGATTGGATGTATGCTTTTTATATTCCCAAAGGCATTTAATTATAAGCACAAAGACAAATATAAGAAGTGAATCCTCAGTATGTATGAATTTAGGCCATACATTTAAGCTGCCCAGGAGGCTCCTCATGAAGCTGCTTGAGAGAGGAGTATGTAAAATTGCATGTATTAAATGAGGGCCACTTTGAAAAATCTAAAATATAAGATAGGTTAGATGTTTTAGGGGCTTAATGGATAAGTCCATGGGTGTTGTGATGTCCTCACTATTATTTAAAAAATACATGCTCCTAAAAATAAAGGCACTTCAGGTGGTTCAGGTGGAGCGATGCCATAGAAGAACCAGCGTTGGTTTCATAAAGAACCATGTTTGTAATGGAGATGTGAGAGCACAAGGAACTCATCAAAGGTCTTGATGTAAAAGTTCTTTACTAATTTACAGGTTCTTCACACTCATTTTTCACATTTTTATGACTTTTATGGTACCAGCATTCCCAGCCAACATGCTCATATGGGGCTCACATGGGTGGAACATGGGATAGGTGGGTTCCAGGTGGGTTCCATGTGGGCATTGGCTTTGAGTGGGTTTGCACGTGTGTTTTGCTACTGCCCACCTTAATCTCACAAAGGCCCCATTTGCAGTGTACAGCCTAGATTGGGTTGATGTTTAACCTCTCCTGTTCCCATCACTTACCCTGGTGGGCACCCATAGGTGGGGCCAACATGGAACCTGAGGACAAAACCTTCTGATTCTCAGTTGGGCTACCCTTACAGGCCCCACATGGACATTGAACCACTTGAAGCACCATTATATTTGTGCTCAAGCCTTTGACTGGTACTGTAGATATGATGGTAATACTTACCAGACATAACAGACTTCATCATGATTGAAAATGCTAAGCACTCAAGTCTTGTTCACAGTAGGAGACCCACCTGACTGAACGTCTCTTGTGTGTTTCTTTTTTAGTGGCCGTATCCATTACAATGCCATGTATGAGATGCTAACACATATGTCGCCCCCTCTTGGTCTGGGGAAGAAGTGCCCAGCCAAAATTGCCTATAAGGTAAGAGAAAGACTCACTTATGTTTTAATATTAGAAACTGAATTCAGCCTTTTCTGAGTATTTTCATACATTTCAGGCATTAACATTTACTGACTAATTCATTTTTGGCTCTGTTACTTTGGTTACACCGTCTGTAGTGGTTAGCGATTGGTTACACTTCTAATAGTGGTGCTTTAGCATTTTATTTTAGACCAAGAGGACATCAATAAGAGAAAATCAGAGTTTAACAATAAAGTATTTGCAAATGTATTCAAGATGTGTTTGGAAAGGTACTTTAACCTGGGCCAAATGTGTTATTACTAAAGATTAGCCCCAGCAGTTTGTACAGAAGTCCCTGTAATTACTGAGTAACACACCTTAGTGTGTAATAAGGCTTCCTTATTATTTTTTAATCAAATCAAGTTTATTCATGTCATGTCACGTCATGATAATCTGGGTTTAAGGTGAGTGTAAAACCTGCACATCTATAAAGCTATGTT
Organism: Salminus brasiliensis; assembly: GCF_030463535.1. NCBI lineage: Eukaryota > Metazoa > Chordata > Actinopteri > Characiformes > Bryconidae > Salminus > Salminus brasiliensis. The sequence continues at coordinate 8,315,363 of NC_132886.1, forward strand.
TTTAGTTTTCTCCATGTTTTGAACCCTGTAGCTGTTCTGTAGACTGTGTCAGTAATTCTAGATGAGTGGACCAATAGAAATGCTCTAAATGACTTGGAATAAACTCTTATTTTACATCATTTTAGACCATTTTTGCTTTTTCCTGTAAGTCACCATTTTGGAGATACATGTTTTTCATTGGACAGCAACAATATGTATACTGAACATACTGAATATGTATACTGGTGTGATATAGTAATAGCTGAATATTGGAATTGTGCAATAATATACTAGTAATATACTCATTACTGTACACTGTACTACATATACTATTGCACGATTTTAATATTCAGCTATTACTATATCACACCAGAGTGTTCAGTATACATATTGCTGCTGTCCAATGAAAAACATGTGTCTCCAAAATGATGACTTTACAGGAGTCAGCGTAAATGTCCTTAGCTTTTAATGGAAGTCAGTGTGAAGTAAGAGTTTATTCCAAGTCATTTAGATAATTTCTATTGGTCCATTCATCCAGAGCTACTTACACAGTGTACAGAAGCAGCTACAGGGTTCAAACCATGAAGCGATATATTATTTAACAAACACACCTCTGGAACCTGGGCTGTGTTGTCATATCTGTACACTTTAAAAGAACTAATTATTGATTATGAAGGATCTCACATGGTCTTAGAACATTCTAGAGTGGCCCATTCACCTTCCAATATACACGTTTTTCCCCATTTCACACTGTTCTGAGATGTTCTCCCGATTGAAACTGCTCTAGAATGTCTTCCATTTTCCAATGTTCTACCTTAAATTAGAGTTAGAACATTCTAAAAAAGCTCCTTTAAACATTGTTCTAGATAGTTTTCCCTCATGTTACAGTTCTGAAATATTTTCCCCAGTCTCCCATGTTTTGTTCATAGTGTTCTAGAATTCTAGAAGAGCCCATTCACCTTATCTAGAACATTTGCTTTAAAATATACACTCTTTTCCCAATGTTCTCTCCATTTCACACTGTTGTAGGATGTTTTCCCCATTCACACTGTTCTAGGATGTTCTCCTCATTCACATTGTTCTAAAATGTTCTCCCCCATACACGCATGTTCTGCCCATTCACACCGTTTTAGGATGTTCTCCCCATTAAAACTGTTTTAGGATGTTCTCCTCATTCACACTGTTCTTGGATGTTCTCCCCACTCACACCTTTTTTAGATGTTCTCCCCATTCACACTGTTCTAAAATGTTCTCCCCACTCACACCTTTTTTAGATGTTCTCCTCATTCACACTGTTCTAGGATGTTCTCTTCATTCATACTGTTCTAAAATGTTCTCCCCTATACACGCATGTTCTCCCCGTTCACACTGTTTTAGGATGTTCTCCCCGTTCACACTGTTTTAGGATGTTCTCCCCACTCACACTGTTCTAGCACGTTCTCCTCATTCACACTGTTGTAGGTTGTTTTCTTCATTCACACTGTTCTAAAATGTTCTCCCCCATACACGCATGTTCTCCCCGTTCACACTGTTCTAGGATGTTCTCCCCATTCACACTGTTCTAGGATGTTCTCCCCACTCACACTGTTCTAGGATGTTCTCTTCATTCACACTGTTCTATGACGTTCTCCCCATTCACACTGTTTTAGGTTGTTCTCCTCATTCACATTGTTCTAACATGTTCTCCCCCATACACGCATGTTCTCCCCGTTCACACTGTTTTAGGATGTTCTCTCCATTTAAACTGTTCTAGGATGTTCTCCTCATTCACACTGTTCTAAATTGTTCTCCCCCATACACGCATGTTCTCCCTGTTCACACTGTTCTAGGATGTTCTCCTCATTCACACTGTTCTAGGATGTTCTCCTCATTCACACTGTTCTAAAATGTTCTCCCCACTCACACCTTTTTTAGATGTTCTCCTCATTCACACTGTTCTAGGATGTTCTCTTCATTCACACTGTTCTAAAATGTTTTTCCCCATACACGCATGTTCTCCCCGTTCACACTGTTTTAGGATGTTCTCCCCACTCACACTGTTCTAGCACGTTCTCTCCATTCACACTGTTTTAGGTTGTTCTCCTCATTCACACTGTTTTAGGTTGTTCTCCTCATTCACATTGTTCTAGGATGTTCTCCTCATTCACACTGTTCTAGGATGTTCTCCCCATTTACACTGTTTAGGATGTTCTCCTCATTCACACTGTTCTTGGATGTTCTCCTCATTCACACTGTTTTAGGATGTTCACCTAATTAACACTGTTCAAGGATGTTCTCCCCACTCACACTGTTCTAGGATATTCTCCCCACTCTTCTCTTGCAATTCACATTTTTTTGATTACAATTTTGATTGATCTGGTTTTGGTGTGTGTGTGTTTGTGTGTGTGTGTGTGTGTGTGTGTGTGTAAATGTGCACAGAGGCTGGTACTGATGAACATGCCCGTGGACGAGGACATGTCCGTCCACTTTACCTCCACACTGATGTCACTGATCCGCACTGCCCTGGAAATCAAAATCGCCCGAGGTTAGAAAGGACAGAACCTTGTGTGTGAGATGAGAGAGAGAGACACTATCGTTTGTGCTCTGTAAGGATGGTTGGTGGCGTATGGTTCTTCTGATTGAGGGTTTTTTACTGTTCCTCCAGGTGGAGAAGATCGGGTGCAGTTGGACACTGAACTGCAGAAGGAGATCAGTGTGATCTGGCCACATCTGTCCCAGAAGACCTTGGACCTCTTGGTGCCCATCAACAAAGGTGAAGCTCAGAGGCCTTCGATTAGGCCACATAAAGAACCACTTCAGAACCCTTTAAGATCAGAACCTACACATTAACTTCCAATTCTCACTGTTCCACAATACTCCCCCTACACCCCCTACACTGATCCTGTTCTAGAATCCCCCATTCACCTTGTTCGAGAACGTTCTCCCTCAGTTCACACTGTTCTAGGATGTTCTCCCTCAATTCACACTGTTCCACAGCGTTCTCCCTAGATTCATACTGTTCTAGGATGTTCTCCCTCAGTTCACACTGTTCCACAGTGTTCTCCCTTTAACTCACACTGTTCTAGGATGTTCTCCTTCAGTTCACACTGTTCCACAGTGTTCTCCCTCAGTTCACACTGTTCCACAGCGTTCTCCCTCAATTCACACTGTTCTAGGATGTTCTCCTTCAATTCACACTGTTACACAGTGTTCTCCCTCAATTCGCACTGTTCCACAGCGTTCTCCCTCAATTCACACTGTTCTAGGATGTTCTCCCTCAGTTCACACTGTTCCACAGTGTTCTCCCTCAATTCACACTGTTCCACAGTGTTCTCCCTCAATTCACACTGTTCCACAGTGTTCTCCCTCAATTCACACTGTTCTAGGATGTTCTCCCTCAATTCACACTGTTCCACATCGTTCTCCCTCAGTTCACACTGTTCCACATCGTTCTCCCTCAGTTCACACTCCATCAAACTTCTCTGTTCTGGAATGTTGTCCCCATCTAACCTGGTTCTAGGATATTGTTCTTCATTCACAATGTTCTGGAATGTTCTCCCTATCCAAAACATTCTAGAATGTCCTACATTTTCACTGTTCTAGAATGTTCTACTTCAGATTCAAGTTCTAAAATGCTCTTTCCAATATAAGTTATACGTTTCTGAATGTAATTCCTCAATTTACAGTTCTAGAATGGTTCTAGAACATTGCTCTCATGTGGTTCTAGATTTGTTTTCTTTATTCACACTGTTCTAGAATGTTATTTCCAATTTACACTGCTCTAGCATTCTAGTTTTTTTCTCACTTTACACATTTCTAGAACATTGTCCTTATTTCACACAGTTATGGTTCTACAATGTCCCATTCACTGTTTCTAGAATCTCTCTCCAGTTCAAACGTGTTCTGCCCATTCTGCCCCCAGAATGTCCTCCAGTTCTCACTGTTCTAAAATGCTTTCTCATCCATATTGTTCTAGCATGTTTTTTTCCTCACTTTACACTCTTCTAGGAGAGTTGTCCCCATTTCACACAGTTCTCAAACATCCAATCCAGTGTTGTCCTCTTTCACACTGCTTGATACAATGTTCACCCCATTCACACTGGTTCATTTGATTGACCTTATTCCAGCACAGTAAAAAGCCAGTTGTCAGCATCGAAACGTTTGCTGGTGTTGTGGGTCAGTGTGCCGTGAAGTCTCTGTTAGGTGTGTTTGAGCGTGAGGATTTCTGTAGTCCCAGCTGCCATGACTTCTGTAGTGAGTCTTTCAGTCTGGAACAGAGGACATTATTTATTAACATTATTATAATTATAATTAAATAAATTATGAGTATTTATTGACATTGCACAGAGGATACAGCTAATGACAGGCAGCTGTTTAATGTACAAACTCATCTTGGATCTATGTGTGTTTGTGTGTTGTTCTTTAGATACAGACATGACCGTTGGTAAAATCTACGCCTCCATGATGATCATGGATTACTTCAAACAGAGCAAAGCCAAGAAGCTGAAGCAGCAAGCTGAGGAGCAGGTAGGCTTTGGGATTGACTTCTTATGTATTACAGGTTTAGTCTGAACTTGCTGATGAAGAATAAATGAATACAGGTTCCTCAGAAACGCTAAAATTAAGGATTTGCAAACATCAAGTGGTGAATGATTTGAATTAAGGGGTGTTTAAACCTTCTAAACTCCTATAAAAGGACATAATCTTTATTTAACTGTACTTTGTAAGTTGACTTGTATTGCAATAATATAAAATATACAATATTGTCACCTGAATGCTCCATTGCAGAAGCCTCCTAGATGCTCACCTGACATTAAAGAAATGTAAATATTAAATAACCTAAAAGATTTAATGTAAATGAATGTCTACTGAATTTGACCCTGCAACAAGGTAAGGGTTAGGGTAAGGTGCAGAATTACGTTTAATAGAGGGTATGCACGTGACATTAGCGTTCAGTATGAATGCAGCTAAAACACAAAAACAAGAGAGAGAGCTGTTGCGAGATCGTCTGTACAAACAGATTCAGCAGGAATTCAGAGCTCTCCTTTTACAGAAGAGAAAGTAATGAATAGCTGCAATTGGCAGATACAACTGGAATCCAGGCACTGAAACCTGGGGGAGCTCACTGAGTGGTGAAGTACGCTCTGAAAACAAGTGGGAAAAAAACAAGCCAAATTTAGCGACATGCTAAGTTCAATTAAAAGGGAAAGAAAGCAACCCTGGATGAACCAGTCTACTAAATGAGTCTGAAATCAGCCCTAAGACCATTCACTCCACTCTGTGCTCTCAGATATGAGGCTTTATCCTCTAAGCAGGTGTGATTTGAGCCTTAGTGAGCTGGACATTCCTGCCTACACATCGCTGTCCATAGACAGCTGGATCTCTGTCAAGTCCAGCTGCCTTTAACTTAAACGGATGGGTGCTTGTTTCATTCCTGGTTTGGCTGTTTTCGCTTATAAACGCTGAATGTTAGTTGAATGTCAGGTGAGCATCTATGAGGCATCTACGTATGGTTATAAAATAGCATTAGCATATTCATTCGTTCAGTCAGGGTGTGCAGTGAGTAATGATCTTTCACTCTTACACTCTCTCTCTCTCTCTCTCTCTCTCTCTCTCTCTCTCTCTTCCTTGCACAGTCAAGCAGTCCAGCCCTTCCTTTAATATCCCACAGTGCAGGCTCAGCCTTGTAAGTTTGCTCTTCCATGGCTTATGCTGTTACACATTGAAACTCATCTTGATGGCCTGAAACCAGGCTCAAATTCATCCATCCACCCATCTTCTTATCCACTACCTCCTGGTCAGAGTTGTGGTGGGTCTAGAGCCTACCCTAAATCACTTGGCGCAAGGCACCCATTACTGACATACAGCTCGTCTAGTTCCTGTAGAGAAGAAGTACTGACAATAGAATAGGGCTCTCTGGAGCAGATAATCATGAACCTATTTGCACCATGCCTCCTACTGCCAGGCATGGGCTAAAGAGGGGTGTAAAGCCCCCCAGCATTGAGCTGTGGAGCAGTGGAATAACTGTGTTATATGATGGTTGGTGCTCTATCCAATACTTTTGGGATGAATTGGGGAGTTAGGGATGAGGTTGGGTGGTGATCATCCAACTTCCTGACCTCACTGAATGCAATCAAATCCTAGCAGCAATGCCCCACCAAAATCTAGCAGAAGTAGCCTTCTTCCCTGCACAGTAGGGAGTTACTCCAGCAAAAGAAGGATACACTCTTTTAATACTCTTGATTACAGAAGAGACAATTAATGAGCAGGTGTCCCAATACATTTGTCCATAAATGACCAAGTAAATGACCTCTGTGGCTGTCCTCCGCCCTGTCTCATTCAGAAAGCCGTTAAGGCTGAAAAATGTCTTATATCTGTAAGGTAAATGATGAGCCAAATTGCTGTAGACTGGATAGGCCTATTAAGCAAACACTGGTGTACATCAGAATGTTCTTAAGAACAGTTAGGGAATAAGGCCCATTGAGTTTTCTTATGTTATGGGCCCTTTAAATCCTGCATCAGACTATCCACATTCACCGCTATATACAGGCAAGGTGAGGTGCAACTTGATAACTGAACTTCTACTGTTGCCCAAAGCACAATAGCTAAGTGCAAACCGCATACTTCAACCAGTACCTCAGAGCCGAGCACCATAAAGCCCAAACCCAACAGAAGGCATGAGAGACCACTCTCCCGGCTGTGGGGGTGTGGAGTATGTGAGTTGCATCACGAGTTGAGAAAGGGCTGTGTTAGCGCAGCAGTAGCTTTAAGCATGCCCACATTAGACCAGCAGTAAGCGTGCCATCTCCGCCTCTCACTCATGACCCAGCTGCCCACATGAGGGCAGGACACTGTCTCCATCAGGTGGCCTAGCTCTGACTATCAAACTGCGCTCGCTTCCAGAGCTACATGTATTTAATCACACTGAAACTGCCAGCAGTACATGAAATCTTACAAATGCTCTTTTTGGAAGTTTTGGAGTTGTTTGAGTTAACGAGCACATCTGGAACTAAGGGTAAATATCTCAAAGATGTTCTGATGATGCTTCACTGACATTTAGTACATTTACTGTAGACTTAATATCTTACTTCCATTAAGCAAAACTTAATCCTGCCTTACCTAAAACCTAACCCTGACTCTGTCCCTAATCATAACCTTAACCTCAACCCAAAACCTAACCCTAACCCTCACCCTGGCTCCAATCCTAACCATAACCTCAACCCAAAACCTAACCCTAACCCTCACCCTGTCCCTAATCATAACCTTAACCTCAACCCAAAACCTAACCCTAACCCTCACCCTGGCTCCAATCCTAACCATAACCTCAACCCAAAACCTAATCCTGACCCTCGTCCTGGCCCTAAACCTAACCTCTACCCAAACCTATTCCAAACCCTCGTCCTGGCCCTAACCCTAACCCTAACCTAATCCTGACCCTCGTCCTGGCCCTAATCCTAACCTCTACCCAAAACCTAATCGTAACCCTCGCCCTGGCCCCTTAATCTTGGTCTTAATCAGTTGAAACTAGTGTCAGCAGCAGGTCCAGAACAGCTGGTTGAGGATGTTAAGATGGTCTGTATTAGACCTGTTCTCAGGTGAACATCTGCAGACCTGAACTTGGAGCTGAACTCAGTAGTCTACTAAAGGCTCTTGATAATCTACTGAAGGTTCAGATGCTGCTACATTACTAAGATGAGGTTGATCTGTTACTGAGAGTCTGAGGCGTGTTTATTTCATCCGAGAAGGGCCACTCCAAAGAAAGTGCCATCCCAAGATTCGTACGGTGTCCCACCAAATTTACTGAGATACCTCGCAGTAACATGCTTGTTCATTCATAAAGGATCCTCCTTGTGTATTATTGTCTCGTTATGGTCTGTGTGAAAAGTAACCAATTTTAAAAACAAATGTCAATCAGTTTCCCTCATTTGGTCTGAAATCATTTAAAAGAATTAGGGACAGTTTCCTGGACAGGAATTAGGCCGAATCCATTAAAGTCATAAACTCAGTATATCCATGTAGTTTGTGTCGAGCATCTCTGAAAAATCATGCCTGCTTTTACTTTCACTTTTCCTTTGTCTTTTGAAACCATACTGTTTTTATCATTTATTTATTTATTTATTTATTTATTGTTTATTTATTGCTCCGATTCCTATTTTTCTGGGCCATTTTGACACCCAGACAGATCCTAAGTAATATAGTTGTCAGTGAGGTCATATTTGAAATGGTAAAAATACAAAGGTGTGCACAGAAACACAGGCAGAACTTTATGAATTAGACTTCATTACCTTGCCTTTTTCTGTACCTTATGGGCCCTAATGGACATATGGATTCTCTTTCCATATTATTTAAATGCTCTGACTAAACTGTATGCAGGGAAGCTTTGCTGTAGATGTTCAATTTACATGCACTTGTGATCTCTCCTGTAGAACCAGTGGTGGCTTTGTGGCTCTGAGCCCCATATCACCTCAGGAGCTCTTAATGCAGCCTGCCTCGCAGTGCCAAGAAGACAGTGAGGAAAACCAGGGCTCTATGGTAAGCTTTTTGGTATCCCCTGGATCGAGTACTGAAAGCGTTCCCCAAATCATATCCCGCCTTGGTCTAACGTCTGATAGAGATATTTCATCAGTAACAGAAAGCTATTTGAAAGAGTTTGGCTTACTGGGGACCTCAATGACCTGTATTTTTATGCAATTTGTATGGGAATTGAAACTATATATATATATATATATATATATATATATATATATATATATATATATATATATACTTTTTGTTCTGTATTGAGAATCAGACCCCTATAGCACACTATCTGTACCTGTACAGAAAGTAAGATAACAGGTCGCTAGTAGCAACAAAACTTATGAAAAATTATGAACTGTATTACTTCCTAAGCTCCCCGGACAAAAAACTAGTCACCTTCTGTGTTTAAGGTGGTAGTAACTTCAGGCATCCTGCAGATGGCGATGCATAAGGATGCTCAGGCTATAAATACCTGCATGGTGTGTGATGGGCTGCATTGATTGAGAAGAGGTGGTACAGTGCAGTGAGTGTCTCATTAGACGTGTGGGAAATGGGTTGCAAAGCAGATGTTAATGATTGGCAAAAAGGAGTGATTACATTTGGACGTGTTAAAGGCCATAGTGCTATTGGATCTGGTCGGAATATGCCTTTATCCTGCACATTCAGTGTTTTTCTTGCCCTAACTTAATTACATTCCTTTTAGAAAAGCTTGTTATTTAGCTGGTGTTGTGGAAAAATCTATCAATCAAATAATCAGACACACAGAGCCTTTGAGTAACATTTATTGAGCAAACTGGGTTATATATGATTCGTTGGGGCATGTGTTCCCCCTATATGGTTATAAAGTGGTTATAAGTGATATTATTGGCACGTTGGACAAACTCTGCGTAAATCAGACTAAATCCAGTATGGGGAAGCCGTCGAGACAGCATGTTTACCATCTAGCCTATTTTTGTGCTCTGCTGTAGATGTTAATAGCCGCTGTGGTTTCAGCTCACTTCTTGTTGCTGGCTGGCCCACACTCGCGCACCCAGCATACATCCTCTTTCACCTTGTGCGCATACTTGCACTTTAAGTGATCTTATAGGATCATCCTTTAGGAAAGCAAATATGCCAGGGCAGTGTAAGTCATGTAGAAACACTGGTTATGTAGATTAGGTGCATTTAAGCAGAAATAGCACCAGGAAATCACTCTTCAGGAGCACTACCGCAGAAGAAACACATTGGTTCTATAAAGAATCCATAATAATAGAGATTGTAATAGAGTGTGGAGGCCCTTTAAACATGACAAAGACCCTTTACATCAAATGAAGATTCTTTAGACCTTGTAAAGATTCTTCACACATCTGTGTTAATAACACGGTTCTTTATGGAGCCAAAAGTGTTCCTTCGATGGTATCACTTAATAAACCCTCTGTTATTTTTAAAAGTGTAGAAGGAAAGATGCTACCATGCTTTTTAGGTATTTCGCCAACTTTACTAATTGGTGTTGAACAGGCAGACGAGCAGGAAATGAATGGAATGTGGAAAGAAGAGCAGCCTCCTGAGCGTTTGTACCGACCCAGACACAAGAGCTACAAAGCTGCAAGTGAGTTCCCTTCCATTCCAAACAAAGGTCCATTCAGTGGCCCGAACACTTTATAAACTAGCGTATACTTGTGACATGGGTTTACTGACTATGTCCATTTCATTTGCAGTGTCCCATTCAGAGCAGTCCCACCTGGAACGAGGCCGATCTAAGGAGCAGCGCCACCTGTTGTCTCCAAAAAATTCCCGCTTTAACTCAAATGAGAGAAGTTCAAAGTCTTGCTCGCGATCTCCAAGCGAGGAAAGAAGGCAAGGCCACACCCGGCAGGTAAATATTTGCAAGGAATCTATTTGATGGTGCAGTTCTGAGTGTGAAACAGAGGCATATAATTACATACTGAGGGTAGAAGCTGTCTCTGAACTGGCTGGTTCTGGTCTTTATGTATTGTCACCGTCATGCAAAACCTTGTATCTCTGTATCTGGCAGTTCTTCTTTATATTGTGACAAAATTTTATGTGAATTTAAAGTTTGACATTTGATTAAAAGGGGAAAGCAAGCAAACCTGGATAAGGCAGTCAACTAAATGAGCCTGAGTGCTAAGTGCTAAGATCATTCACTCCACTCTGGACAGCTGGATGTTCCTGGCTGCACATCGATGTCCAACATCGTGACCTTACTGACTCCCCAGCCAGCATGCTTATGAGGGGCTTATGTGGGTGGAACATGGGCTAGGTGGGTTATAGGTGGGCATGGTCTCTAAATTAGTATTTCTATGTTTTTACTGGGACCTAGTTGGGCCCCATCATTACAGCCCTCCTTAATCTCACACTGGTCCCATATAGGCCCTGTATGCAGTGTACAACTCACAAGGGGCCCATACATAACCCCCCTGGTCCCATCACTGTCCGTGGTGGGCATCCATAGGTGGGGCCAACATGGAACCCATGGACAAAACTTTCTTGTTCCCAGTTGGGCTTACCATACAGACCCCACATGGGAATATTATCTGGGTCTCTTGTCAAGGAATGTAATTAATATCCTCACAGCAATGTTCCTCCGACAGTAGAGACAGTTACTCCAACAAAAGCAGGATAAGATTTCAGAGGGAGAGACCATGAACGAGCAGGTGTCCCAATACTTTTGTCCAAATAGTGTAGGTTGACCTCCTTTTCTAAATGCACTTTTGCAATATTTATTATTGCATATTTATTTGTAACTTCTTTCTTTTTTATTGATATTTGCTTGAGTGTTGCAATCCAGCACTGACCAGAGGAAGATAGGGTTTGAGCCTTGGTTCTTCTCACTATTTCTTTTGCTTTGCCTTTGTTTGTATTCAGGGCAACAGTTCGGACAGTCCTGTTCCCTCCACCTCAGAGTCCAGCACCCCGAGCGTGAAGCGCCGGCTGTCCCAGACACCTACGCACACACACCCTCACATCTCCTACTCGCCCCTGATTTGCCACACTCACCCTTCCTCGCAGGCCGACGATGAGGAGGAGGAGGAAGAGCAGAGCGGCCCACCCATGCTGGGATGCTGCAGCAATGCCCTGTGGGACGAGAATGCAGAGCAAGAGGTGGAAGTGAGGGTAGGAGAGGAGGAGGGGGATGAAGAGGGCACACGCTCGGAACAGGAAGAGTTTCTGGGCTCCAGCGTCCGCCGTTATCCCTCGGAACCCTATCTCGCCCTGCCGGAGGGTGACCACAGCCCGGACTCCTCCGCCCCCATGGAGACTCTGACCTTTGAGGCGGCGGTGGCCACCAGCCTGGGACGCTCCAACACCATCACCGCCTCGGTGCGCACCCGCTCCCGCCTGGGCTGGCAGGTCCCCAACGGACACTTCCGCAAACGGCTGGCCCAGAGCATCTCCGTCGGCGGCTGCGAGCCTCTCAGTGACACGGAGGACGATAAATACTAGGTTCTGTGAGGTGGCGATGCCGGGAAGCACTCTTAGGGACACAGGTGGATATCAAAGAGGACACTGATATCCCTCTGGAAAGGCAAGGGTGGCTGCAACCGGAGGCCGTGTGGTTGAATATACTTTATGTACAAGTCCAATGTGTTCAAGTAAAAACGGAGGAGTGCTGAGATTTTAACTTTATAAAACATTTAAGCAGTTGTATTGTCTTGTTTCTAAACTGAAAGTTCAAGTGGGGAAAACCTGTATATTCGGAAAACCAGGTGTGAACCAGACTGCAGAGCTTCATCGTCTGTAGGGGGATGATCGGCCGAGACAGTCTCTGAGAATCGCTGATCAATTTCAGTCGTCTTTTGCACAGTAAACCGTTTATATTGAAGTAGGCTATATGTTGCAGAGTTTGAAATTCGGGGTCCATGAATTCAGTCCTACTGCCACATTCATTTTCTCCATCCACCATGTTTCTGTTTAACAACACTCTTTAAACCATGCAACGAGACATTTTTGTGAGCTCATTCATCGGCTCGAGAGTAAGAGCGTGAATACCTTCACAGTATTGGATTCATTACAATTTCTAAACATTTGTACAATCTGAGAAATAAAAGAAACCAACTGACAGTGGACGGCATTCGGCATTTATTGAGGTGAAATATTACAGTGGCCATGAGTCATGGCAAGGTGCATATTCTTTAGACTTGCATGCATTTCCAATAGTGTGCAGTAGAGTGCAGGACTAATGCATATCCCTTTAAGTCAACCATTGAATATGCACTGACCTTCTAAGCAGTAAGGCCTGCCCCTCAGGGAACACCACTTCGGTGAGCGCACCAAATTCTTTGTGTTCAGATTGAAACCTTTGGTTGATTTGGGCTCTGCAGAAAGAAAAGTGGGTTTTTCATGGAAACAAGGGATGTCCTGAACAAGGTTTTGGGATTTTTTTTTTACCCCCAATCCAATCAGAGTCTCCTAATGCTGACAATTGGTTGATACTGGTCTGATCCAAATCAAAAGACTTCACAATTTTAGTACCAGTTTATGTAATCAGACTAAACCTGATTTACTTAGTTTAATTAGTTTTATTTACTGATTCACTTACTAAATGACTGTATTCTAAACTCTATAGTGTTTAATGTCTTACAGTCCAGTCTAACTGACCTACCCGACCAGTTCCTTTACAGCTCTGCCGTCAGATCACGTAGCTTGTGTGTGTGCATTAGCGTTAGCATTAGCCTCCTCCTCGGTTCTGAAAGTGCCGTTCAGAGCTGGTTTAGAACCGAAGAAAGGAGCCTGGTTCTCTCGCTCCTAGAACAGAGCATCTTCACCGTAGTTTGGTTTCTAACTAGGCGTTATTCCAGAGTAAAGATGGGAAGGGAGGAACATTAGATTTTCCCAAATGGAGATAATTGGATAAAATATGTCAGTGTTAATGGGTCTATGTTTTGGCAGCGTGGACAAACAGTCATCGCAGCGTCACGTTTACAGCAAGGCTGTGAGCTAACTCTAAGCTAAAGTTTTCCTCTTCCCCGAACTCTCCGTTCCACCTTAAATACTGCAGCAGTGACGCAGCAGTGACGCAGTGTCCACACCGTAACTGCAGCGCTATTTAAGGTGGAATGGAGAGTTAGCATTAGAACTGGTAACATCAACGCACTTACCGGTTCAAATACAGCTCGGTTTGGTTTTACTTACTGAAATAATGTCACAGATGAACTCTGTCTGGGGTAGTTTTTGAAGAAATTGGACGTTTGTCTGCAGCAGCTGCGGATCATGTCTATTAGGGTGCCTAGAGGACTATATACAACATACAATACAAACAACAAACCTAAAGATCAGAAGTGGATAGTATACTTAAAAGTATACATATACTTGATCGGTCCCAGAGTCACTGGATCGGATCGGGACATCCCTAATGAAAACCTAAAGAGCAATTTAACTGGTGGATATGCAATTTAACATGATGATGGGAAACAAACATGCACAGTGCTCCATCTTTTAAACAATGCCTTTACTTTCTGCACTGGTGAAGTTGACATTGGAAATGACTCACTCTTCTGATGTAACTCCAGAAGCCTGCAGGCAATTCACATGTAACTACCAACAGAAAAATAAAGATATTGATAACTGATTGTTATAGAGATTAAACTGTCGGCATGATGTAACCGCAGTGTCTTTACTCAATACTCTCATGTTCAACAAATCCCATTAAAACCTTCAGTCCCAACAGAAGAAGAGTTCAGCCTCACTGACATAAGGAACAAAGTTAGCGCTGACAGTCTGCTCAGCACAGCTGTTCTATGCCTCTCTAATCGACTTGCTTTTTCTCGGTCTACTGTCCTTCAACGGCCACCCACACATTACACAGATAAAACAACACGTTGGTGTAAAATGAGAGTGCAGGGCTTCAAGGTCAGTCAGTCTGGATGAGATATCTAGCTGGACCCTTGTTCAGATGCCACTGCGATCAAGGAACACTCATATGAGACTAGCAGATACTGGTATACTTCTTCATGGTCAGAACCAGCCCTCTGAATACACAATGTCTTGAAATTACTGCTGCTGAAGTTATCTAATAAAATGTATGCCACACATCCAAAGAGGTAATTTCAGTACAGTGAGTCAATATTTATGTAGTATTGCTGAAATTTAATAGTTGTAATTTTACTCAGGTAAACTGTTTAGATGGTAATGCTTTTTTATTTATATTTTAATTTAGACTTTAGAAATATACACTTCCTGTATTTTTTGATAAATTGTCTGGCAACGCACCCATACATCCATTTGAGCAGTCGTACAAAGTAACAAGGTATCAGTCAACATCTGCATTAATCTGAGACTCTAGATCAGTGGTGGGCAACAGGGGTCGGAGTCTAGCCCAGTTTGCGGATTTCCCTGCTCTAACAGAGCTACTAAATCAATTAACAGTTAAGTTAATTCCTGAGCAGGAAATCACAAAACTGTGAGGACCGGAATTGCCCACCCTTGCTCTAAGTGGTCTCCTGAGACCACCTTAAACAAATCTCTAAAAAGTGCAGCAGAAGGTAACATATCCCTTTGTTGAACCATCCCATCTAAGGCAGGCCTAACAGACTGGGGGAACACACAGCACAATTCCTTTACTGTTCCCCACCCACCGCTTCTACTCCTTGCTGTTCATTGGAATTAAACCCATGACCTTTGCATCCCAAGCCCAAATTCTCTAAGCAGCTCCATCCTCTTTCTGGCGACCCCAAGCTCAGTTTTAAAGCAGCAGTATGCAAGGATTGCCAATTCTTGCTCCTGGGCTCCCTCTACAGTCAGGAACTGGAACATGCGCTTTGAGCTACACTTAAAGGACACGCATGTCACATGAGCAATCACTGAAAGTGACAGAAGTATGTAGACTGAGGAGGTAGAGTAATATTGCAGGATTTGGCAGAAATATGACTAATGTTTTGCATAGTTCTCACAGAGATGTCCTGCGCCCTTTGATCAGTCAATACTACACAATACTGCTTTAACTAGTTCCTGCCTCAGCACGCCTGATCAAGCTTATCAGCAGTCATTCATGAGCTGGATCAGTGTTGGGGAAGGCAGTAGATCAAACAGTGTAGTGCTGTGCGCCCACGAAGACCACAAGGCTGTAGGGTGTCCCATTTCTCATACTGCCGCTTTAAAGGGTGTTCACAAGCATCCTCTATCCGCTCTTACTAAGCCCTTCGACAGGCGCTGCTATGAGGCAGACTGAACAGTGCCCTTAAACCCACAATTTCCTTTTAACAGTAGCTGTGGCCAATCCTAGCACGTGGGTTTTATCTGTGTGCAAAAGGTGCCTTTTCGAGTGTGACATCATGGCAGAGAAGAAAATGTTGAGGTGGGAGTTAAAAACGTTAATAATTAAATCTTTAATAGTAGAGATATCTAGAGATAAATCCTGCTAATATTTAGAACATCCAACAACGGTACTGAAAATTTTTTGACCATTAAAACATGACATTATAATGATTTTGCTTCACAACATTTACAGTCAGACCAAAGCTAACACTATGACCACACAGTTTGTGGAGCTTGGAGGTGGACATAAATGAGAGTAATATTTATTAGAAATAAAACATAAACAAACACAAACCAGAAACCAATAAATTACAAACTAAAGAACTAAACTAAAAAACTAAAGAAAAAAACAGACAGAAACCAAACAAACAAAGTTAACAAAAGAAACAGATACGACTGGGAACACTGAAACAAAGGGACTACTCATATTCAGACCAACAAGCAGCACCTGAGACCAACAACTGGACAAGGCCACAAAGGAGGCACAGGTGGGGACACTAATGACAAGGTGGGGCTAAGGTGCAGAGACACAAACAGAGCAGCACATGGGGGAAACCAAAACAAAATGACGGAAAGGCACAAACTGGACAAAGTGTGACATATGGAAACATTTTTACCTAAAAATATTAAAATAAAAAATTCAATAAATATAATAGGCAATAGGCAAAAGAATGAATGAAGAAGAAAAATCATAAAATTTAGAACATCTATGTAATGTTCTACCAACCAAAAACCTCAAAATACAGATTCATGAAATGTGACATTAATTGTTGTACTCCAATAAACAGTCCTTAGTCCAACTTGAACTCTCAGTGTGTGCGCATTAGCATTAGCATTAGCCTCCTCCTCGGTTCTGACTGCGTCGTTCAGAGCTTAGACCCAAAGAAGAAGCATGGTTCTCTCGCTGGTAGAGCAGAACCTGGCACTCTTGAGGACACGTGTACTATTGGTGCATATCTTGCTGATGTCCCCTGAGTGTGGACTCAGGAAGAGGACCACAAGGCTTAGGGCACGGGGGTCAGTTGTGAACGCAGGTGGGCAGGTGGCGACCTCAGCAACAGGAGAGAAACTGGGGGTTAGATGCCTTTATCAATGACACTTTAATCGTGAGCTCTGAGGGAGGAGAAAGTGCTGTTCCTTCACTTCCTTCCTTCCTTCTGTCCAACAACCAAGCCTGCTTTAACCTTAAAGCCACAGCTGCCTCTAAAGTGTCCTGCTCAAGGAACCAACAGTGGCAGCTTAGTGGCTGTGGGTATCACACCTATTCCTCTCTGGTAAAATGTAGTCACTGGGCCTAAACCCACCCAAATGTATGCATGTGCTACTATTGGGAAATGGCTTGAGACTATGTCTTAGGGCGTTTTTCACACCTATAGCTGGTTTGCTCTGGTCCGAATCAGTTCAAGAGTTTGGAAACTTGGAGCATTCCTCCTGGTTCACCAAAATGCTTCTTAAGACCTGCAGGCCTCAGTTACTTC
The DNA here is from genome assembly GCF_030463535.1 of Salminus brasiliensis. Lineage (NCBI taxonomy): Eukaryota > Metazoa > Chordata > Actinopteri > Characiformes > Bryconidae > Salminus > Salminus brasiliensis. The sequence continues at coordinate 8,332,573 of NC_132886.1, forward strand.
CCTCAGTTAAGGTCAGTGTATGTAATTTTACAATAAGAAAGACACTGGCCAAAAATAACATCCATGGGAGAGCTGCAAGGCGCAAACCACTGCTGACCAAAAAGGAAACAGACTGTTGTCTTTTATCTGACAAAAAAACATCTAGATGACCCCCACGACCTTGGGGATAATATTGTGTGGACTGATGAGTCAGAGGTAGAACTTTTAGAAAGAAATAGACATTGCATCTGGAGTAAAGCTAAGACAAAATTCACTACATATAACAATGAGAACATCATACCAAGAGTCAAACATGGTGGTGGTAGTGTGATGGAGCCTGTAGGACCTGGGCGACTTATTTGAGAAAACCAAGAATTCTTTCCTTTATAAAATCCTGGAGAAGAATGTTTGAATGGCTGCCCCTTATGGTTAGCATTAATCCATGTACTTTACATTAATTCATTTAATACAGGAAAGTTACTTGAGGGCTGTATTCATCTATCAATACCCTGACAAAGTATCATCCATACAGCTGAAAATGTTTATATCCAAATATGGTAGCAAGTTATGAGAACGCTTTCTCTGCTTATTGGTCAGGCCTGTTTGGGGCGGGGCAAGAAAATTAATCCAGGAAGAAGCTCCTGTGTTCTGGACTAGTGCAGATTTCTGTGCAGATTATCATGGAGCAACAGCAGAGATGGTGTTTGTTCCGAGCTGTAGTAGCTAATTATCTGGGCAGTATACCAGGTTAACACCTGGCCATGGGAGTTGTTTACGTGGCTTCCGTACCACCTCATCCTACCAGAAAATGATCAAATACGAAGTTCAGTTTGCTCCCAGGGTGACAGACCTTTAAATCAATCAAATTAATGAATGTTAAACCATCAGTCTGACTAATACAAATGTTAAACTGCTGCTAACCAGAAGAGAAAAGCTGGTGAGCATTCGCTTAGTCAGCATATAGATAACAATCTGCTCACCACAGACCAAACCCAAGTATGGCTGACAGAAAGCCCAGAATGACTCAGACTAATGATCAGTCGACTGCTGTTGAGCTGAGTGTTTTCCCTTGTGGTTGTGGATCTGTAGACCACTAGTTAAGCTTGTCTTTGCTTAGCTAATCTAGCTCAGCAACAGATCCACCTAAACAGCCAGTCAGACAGTCCAGTATAGCTGCTGTTCCCTAACTGCTGAGCTACCAACACAAGCGTTGACCACAGAAACCAGTGTCTGAGAGAGTGAAGTTGAGCCACTGGTGTTGGGAGGAGCAGAAAGGCGAAACGAGAAACTGGTTCTGCTGTATTTGGACTCGTAGGCCGGCTATCTAGGCTTAGATACGTTAGCAAGCAGGCTTAACACACGTGTGTGTTCACTGCTAGGGATGGGTTAAAGGCAGAGGCTGAATGATGGCAGTGAAGTGTGCTGAATCTTAATGTTAACATCCAGCTTTGTGGCCAAGAAGGGCACGAAAAGGGCAGAGGGAGCTAAATGGATTAGTCTAATTTCACACCTCCCACTAACTGATGATCTGTTTGTACTTTAACTCCACCAAATCACTTTTAATGCTACTCACATCTCACTCTGGCACCTAGAAATAGTATCACACTATTGACATCATACTCTTTTTTAGCATAGCACATAGAAACACGCACTTCCCTAGTAAGACTTGTTATATGGCTTCTTGCTACCATATACAGCCATAGACACTTTCAGAGTACTGACACATGAATACAGCCCTTATCTGACTTCCCTATATTAAATTATTTAATATTGAGTATACGGGTTAATGCTAATTTGAGAGATCTCTTTCAAAGATGTTCCTCCTTTTAGTTGTCTTGAGGGTGAACGTCTCTCCCTGTCTCTCTCAGGCATGTGCGTGTAAAACACAGGAAGTGGAGAGTGTTTACCAGAGTGTACAACTGTTCAATCAGTCTATCAGTCCATCAGTCAGTACTGTGTCATCAGTCCATGCTCTGTAATACTCTGTAAGTAACTCTTCTCTTTATGTCTTCATCTCATACAGCAGAGTGAATATTTAGTCTGAGTTCAGTAATTGCCCATGTTTTACAGTCAGGGTCAAAAGTATTTGGACAGTGACATCATTTTTGTCATTTTGGCTCTGTACGTCACCCCAATTGATTTAAACTAATGCAATATTTTGCATTTTTTACTCTTAAGGAGTTCTCTGCAGTTTTTTACATGGTACCTCCATTTCCACAGACTCAAAAGTAATCGGACAATTAGCTGATCAACGGTTTGAGTATAGTAACAAATTACAGTGTTAAACGGGAGTTAAACAACACAGTTAGATACGGAATAAAGTAATGAGCCTATAGCATTGTATAATGCATAATGGTTGTATAATGTAAATGAGGCAAATACCATTAGAAATAAGAATAGCGCCAAAATACTCTCTGTACAGTACCTGCATAAAACCTGGGAGTTAGAAAGTATGTAAGGACAGATTAGAGTGAGTATAGGAAAAAAGGAGAGAGTGAGTGAGCACGAGAGAGTCCAGAATGCTTGTGACCCCCCCCTTGGGATTCTCTCTCTGTGAGATACTGTCTTATGGTCCTGATCAAATTGATAACTGTTAAACAAGAGCTGCCCGTATCAGGCAGCCCACCCAGTGACCAGTCATTTTAAGGAGGTAGCACCAAGTCACCCCACCTTAATGCGACCTCACCTGCATCCACCACCACAATATACAAACACATAAACACACAAACATATTCATCAGCTTTTATCCTTATGTTTTATTGTGCCATTCTTTTGGCAATTTTGTACAATCTGTAAATTAAATTTATAATATGCAGGAAATGTGACATTAAAATAAAATTTATTTTGTGATTTTAAATATATTTGTCATTTTAAAGAATATGTATAATAATATTATCTAATTATCGAGTCATACAGTGTTATTTTTTTTATTCTATTATGACCTTAATAAAGTTGTTTAGCCTCATTATGAAGGACATCAATAGAGCTGCAAAAAAGCAGCACAGCCAGCCAGTTAGTATTTAACATTCACTAGACAAATGGAAGAATGACAGCAATTAAGCATGTCCTTTACAGTCATTGTACCACCAAGGGTGATAGAAAGGTCATTGTTATAACCTGTACACAATGAAAGAGAGTCTGAATCCAGCTTACAGACTTTGACTTGGCCGTTCCAAAACATTACCTTTTACCGTTTTTTTGGCGGCTTGTGTGCTTAGGGTCATTGTCTTGCTGCATGACCCATATTCTCTTGAGATTCAGCTCACAGACAGATGTCCTGTCATTTTTTATCAGAACTTACTGGTATAGTTCAGAATTTATTGTTACATCAATGATGGCAAGGCATCCTGGCGCAGATGCAGCAAAACAGGCCCAGACCATGATCCTACCACCACTGTGTTTCACAAATGGGACGCAATGCAGCGTTGTCCTTTCCCCAAACTCTCATTTAAGCCAGAAAGATCTACTTTGGTCTCATCTGTCCACAGGACTTTGTTCCAATAGCCTCCTGGCTTGTCCATGAGGTATTTAGCAAACTGTAGTTTGGTGGAGTCCAGAGGGTTTCGTGACCTTTTCCAGCCGGTGGAGGTCCTCAGAAATCTCTTTTGTTCATGCTCTGATGCACTTCCGCAAACATGTGTTGTGAAGATCAGACTTTAATAGAATTTGGTTCTTTAAATAAAACCGGTCGCCCACTCACACCTAATTGTCACCCCATTATTTGAAAACACCTGACTCTAATTCCAACTTCAAATGAGTTCCTAATCCTAAAGGTTTACATACTTTTGTCACTCGCAGATGTGGTAGATGTGATATATGGAGCTTTTTTCTCTCAAGATAGTGAGTTTATTATTTTCATCCTTTTGTTTGATTGTTTGATTGTTTTTTGGGCTTGTGTAAAAATCTGATGACGTTTTAGGTCCAATTTATGCAGAAATATACAAAATTCACCACTGTAGACACATTTGGTCAAGATAATCCAAACATCTGATGACATTATTGCAGTATTTTATTTTATTAAAAAAAACACAAACAAATTAAACCATAATAAAAAAATGACAAATATTTTTGGATGGCAGAGATAAAGTGAAAAAAGTTTCACTGTCTGTTTCCTTTTTGGTCAGCAGTGGTTTGCACCTTGCAGCTCTCCTATGGATGTTATTTTTGCCTAGTGTCTTTCTTATTGTGGAATCGCATACACTGACCTTAACTGAGGCAAGTAACTGAGGCCTGCAGGTCATCTTTAGATGTTCATCTGGAGTCTTTTGCAACCTCCTGGATGAGTCAAAGATGTGCTCTTGGTAAAATTCTGGTAGGCCGGCCACTCCTGGGAAGATTCACCACTGTTCCGAGGTTTCTCTGTTTGTGGATGATGGCTCTCTTTGCAATGGTTTTATAACCCTTTCCAGACCAGTTGAATTAGGGTCATGTTTTGAACATGGCATCACATGCTGCTTTATCCAACAAGGTGCTTGGTAAAAAAACAAATACCTCAAAGATGAAAGAAAACCAGTGTCGTGGCTGGTTAGGCCAGACACAGAGGGACGAACACTCGCAGAGATGGATCCAATGCAAGTACTTTATTAACAGAAAAGGGGTGCAACACAGAGGGTAAACGAAAGCAAGCAATGCAGCAACTAAAGTGACTAAACAGAAAAACAGCGTAAACTCGACAACTAAAACGGGCGAACACAAAAGCACACCTGAGACCGGGAGGGTGGGGGTGGGGGTCAGTCTGAGACCTCTGGGAGTTGAGCTGGGTGAGCTGGTGAGGGAGAACTGGGAACAACACAAAACAACCTACCAGGCAATGCCTGGGGAGATATTACACAAACAGGGAGAAGAGAGCTGGGGAACCAGCTGCAGAACCATAAACAGCTAGGCCGACCAAACCTGGAGACGCGAAGTGGAAGAGGCTCGTCTAGCAGGAGCGAGAGTCACGAATGTATGACGCGGACCTGACAACCAGCAACATGTTTGGCTGGAGACTGTCAATTTTATTACAACGCCAACGTGTTTCAGCACTCAGGCCTTCATCAGGGTTAAAAGGCAAAAATACCACAAATACCACTCTTTGTAAACTACACAACTAATCAGCAACACAGGGTCATGAAATACAAGATCCTGCAACCAGTCTGTTTGCTCTCCAAAATCATGTTTTATCATGAAAACACTTGAAAGAGCTGATGCGATGCCGTGCACGAGACACATTCAGTTATTTCACAGATGAAACAGGAAAGAATATGGACCCTTGGTTTATTCCTCACCCCATGTCCAGCGTTCTCATTGGCTGTAGCTAGTCACAGCACTGACTTCCAGTCTCAACACTTTTCACACTACCAGATTAGGTGAGCTATGAGGTATTGTCACGTGAACCACAGATTACACAAGCAGCTGTTGACTCTCAGAATCAGAAAACTGATGCTGTTGTAAGATTTGAGTGTGTCAGGCCTCTTCCTGTCTCAGGCCCCTTTAGTTTCCTCCAGTTTCAAGAGTCTTCTGACGGTGTAAGATACTTAACTCACCACACTGTTTTACAGCACTGTACATATAGAAGAGTACTGAGTATGGGCAGCACTCAATAAGAAATAATAATAATAATAATAATAATAATAATAATAATAATAATCTTCATTCTGGCATATAATAGCATGAAACTTAACTTAACTGAAACTTAAACAATAAATAAAATAAGTATATTGATAGCAACATCCACCATCTATCTAAATAATCTACCTTTCAGAACAACAGCATGAGTTACCTGAAGTTTTCCCCCAGTTTTTTATTGGGTGGGAATACAGCCTGTTTGTGTTGTCAGCCCACCTGTAGTGATTACTCTGTTATTTGCAATGGCATTTTGATGCAAGAGATTATTAAAGAGTTATTAAAAAATAACTTGAACAGTTGTAAAATTATACAAAATTATTGTAATAGTAGGTAGTTTCATAATAGGTCAGAGGTCGGACCCACCTATCAAGTCTAGTGATTCTATGCCTACTACTACTATGTATTACAATGTGTTGCAGTGTATTATAGACTGTGTGAAGGAGGGTGGGTGTAGGACAAACTAGGCCTTTTTAAATATATGAATGTATAAATATATTTTACATTAATGCACCATTTCTGTCTCTAATTTAGGGCTGATTGTACTCATCCACTGTGGACAAACTCAAGGTGAATCTTATTTAATTTGTATTTATGTATATTTGCATATCCCTGTTGTCCAAATGTTGTCTTTGTTTTCTTTGTCAATTTTTTTTCCATGGTTTGAACCCTGAGCTGCGTCTGTACACTGTGTAAATCATTCTGGAGGAACAGACCAATAAAAATGCTCTAAATGTTAAGATTGTTAAAAGTTACCTTCTCCTGTAAAGTCACCATTTTGGAGTGTTTTTAATTGGACAGCGACGATTTTTTGTTTACATTTAATAGAGGAATATGAAAGATGGCTGTGGCACAAGCAAAGCCATGGTCACAAGGCCTGGTTGGCGTAGCCACCTGTTGTCTGATATCTAGAGTCTGTTGGTGATGTTCTTCTCTCCAGACTTCTCATTCTCTGATGTTTACATACAAACAAACACTACTGGTCAAAAGTTTTAGAACACTTTTAATTTTGGCAGTGAGCACTGACTCTCTTACTGTCACTCCACCTGCAGTCAAACCTGCAGCTCTCTTCCTCCCTTCTTCACCGCTGAAGTCCAGACACTTGGTCCAGTGCTAAGCTGAGCTATAAGGTGTTGCCATCTGAGCCGCCAATCACACAAACAGCTGTTCACTCTCAGAAACTTGTCTTCTGATGCTGAGGTGGATTTGAGTGTGTCAGACCTCTTCCTGTACCAGACCTCTTTAGTTTCCTCCAGTTTCCAAGAGTCTTCTGATGGTGTAGAAAGCTGAACTCGCTACAATCAAGGCAAGACACCCATATTCACCATTAGTGCTGGCCACAGATGAAATTTGGTTTCCACCTTAAGCCCATCTGTGCAGTGAACCCACACACATACACACCAGTGAAACACACACAGCGACAGTGAGCACACATGCCCAAAGCGGTGAGCAGCCATTTCTGCAGCGCCTGGGGAGCAGACAGGGTGAAGGGCCTTGCTCAAGGGCCCAACAGTGGCAAGAGCTCCACTTTAAGGAGTTACATTTACATTTACATTTACATTTAAGGCATTTAGCAGATGCTCTTATCTAGAGCGACTTACAAAAGTACTTTGCTATTTACCCAAGAAAAACCTCAGCTAGTTTAAATAGAAAAAAAATTTAAGATACCTCTACATTTAGACTCTACTAAACACAAGTCAGTAAGGAGACCACTCTGCTATTCGCCCAAGTACTCTCAGAAGAGGTGGGTCTTCAGTTTGCGTTTGAAGACAGCGAGCGACTCGGCCATTCAGACACCCAGAGGAAGTTTGTTCCACCACTTTGGTGCCAGGACAGAAAAAAGCCTGGGCACTTGTCTTCCGTGGATTTTGAAGGATGGCGGGTCGAGCCGAGCCGTACTTGAAGCTGGAAGGGCCATCAAGTACGGAGGGGCTGGTCCGTTCTTGGCTTTGTAGGCCAGAGTCAGGGTTTTAGAGTTAGAATGTCATTTTCTAGACATTATGGCTACATTCACACAGCAAGTAAACGTGGCCCAAATCCGCAGACACTTTTCTTTGTGATATTGAAATCCGATGTTTTATCCGATATGCTGCAATGCGATTCATGTTTCTTTTGCGTCAGTTCCCTTCAGAGGAGAGGGAAAATTGGACGACAGCAGTGAAGAAGGTTTTCAGTGGCAGGACAGCGAGGTAACAGACCTCATAAATACATTAAGCAGCCACCTCTACGTAATATGCCCATCCCTGGGGGTATGTGCCCAACTCAGCAATGAGATTTTGAAGACATTTTAATGCACTGGAATACACAAAGCTGTAAAAAAAAATCAATCCTTAGTCCACCAGATCCATGAAGCACTTTGTAGTTTTGGCCACCAGATGCCACTAATGTGCATTGTGTTTTGAAGCATGACAAATGAACCTTATTTTCAATACAGTTAGGACTAAAGTCCCAGTGCCTCAGAAAGCTTGGGTTTGCCATGCCTCATAAATATACTTCCACACACCACAGGTATACCCTTATGGTACACAGTGCTAGTTATGCTTTGTGTCGTATATTAAATGAGAATCTGAATGACTCAATCATGAAAACTTGATTAAACATTAGAGAAATATTAGAAAGATCTCATATCCGTGATGCAACAGCTTGTTGTGGTCAGTATGACAACTGGGTCTCAGGACCTTGAGAAGGATCCACATGGAGGTTTAAACTTTTCAGGCACACAGAGATGTACAACATGTACGATTTTATTATCTGAGGGGGTCAAAGGTCTTTTCCATTTAATACTTAATTTGCTCATTGATTTCCTTGTCTTGTCATTTTTTTCAGTGCTAAAGATAAAATCACGGTTCTTCTTTTAGGTCCAAAAGACTAGAAATAAACTTTCAGACTTAATGTTAATGATGCTTCTATTATTCCTGGTCCAGCAGCTAAAAATCTTGGCGTCATATTCAACTCAGATTTATCATTTGAGCAACATATAGCTAATATTAGTAGGACAGCCTTTATGCAGCTTAGGAATATCGCCAAACTAAGAAACTCTTATCTCTACAGGACGCAGAAAAGCTAGTACACGCTTTTATTACCTCAAGGCTGGAATTACTGTAATGCACTACTGTCAGGTTGTTCCAGCAGGAACCTCAAAAAACTTCAGCTGGTTCAAAATGCTGCAGCCAGAGTCCTTACTAAAACTAGACAATCTGACCATATCAGTCCAGTTCTATCAGCACTTCATTGGCTCCCAGTTAAATTCCGTATTGACTATAAAATTCTTCTATTAACATATAAAGCCCTACATGGCCTCGCTCCTGAGTACCTGCGGGATCTTATTACATATTAGGAACCATCAGTAATACTTAGATCTCAGGGTGCTGCTTCTTAGTAGTTCCCAAATTTCAATTGCAGGGGGAAGAGCCTTTTCTTATAAAGCCCCCCCAACTCTGGAATAACCTTCCAGATAATGTTCGGGACTCAGACACACTCATCTGTTTAGTTTAGCTTTTGGTAATTAATGTTTCCCCTTAGATAAAGGTTGCAGGTCCAGGGGTTCACAGACACAGGGAATTGTAGTACACTGAAATGCTGGAGCTGTCGTCTCTCTGTTGGCACGCGATCACAGGTTTGTGGACGGTGGAGCAGATGGACGCTAGCGTTGCAGGGTGCTCCCATGTCTGTGTTACCTTCTGACTTTCTCCTTTTACCTAGGCTGTTATAGTCAGACCTGCCGCAGTCGTCACACACACTCTGATACTGCTCAACATTCTCTGCTCTCCATAAAATCCTCTCAGAACTAACTCTGTCTCTTTACCTTCTCTAAGTAAATGGTCACACAGCCCAACCTGCTGAAAGATTGCCCACTAAGGTCCCCTCTACATGCGTCAGACCAGCTGCACACCCTCCTACCACTGCTACCAGCCTAATGACCATGTTAAACCTAAATGGACTCTTAACTATCTGCCACTATTAACATCACCACTATTACCCATCATTACTCTGACCATCACTGCCATGACTAGCATTGTAGATGACTCCACCCACCCTTCACACAGACTGTTCTCCCTCCTGCCATCAGGAAGAAGGTACCGCAGCATCCGGTCCAACACGACCAGACTCTGCAACAGCTTCTTCCCCCAAGCCATCAGACTCCTCAACACAACTCAACTTCTGAACTGATATCTTTCTGGTACATGTACACTCTCCCTCTCTCTCTCTCTCTCTCTCTCTCTCTCCCTCTCCAACCATTTACACCAGGAAAAAAGGGGAAGCATTTTTGCACAAAGCATTGCACTAATAACTTTACTTTATTACCTCACTGGACTCTATTTATTACACATTGCACAATTTGCACACTACCGGCAATTATTTATTATTCTCTGGTCTGTACTGTGTTGTATTGTCTGTCCGCACTTGTTTCTTTGTGTTGCACTTGTGTCTTGTATGCACTGTCTATGTTGCACCATGGTCCTGGAGGAACGTTGTTTCGTTTCACTGTGTACTCTGTATGTAGTTGAAATGACAATAAAACCCACTTGACTTGACTTGACTTGACTATATTAAGTTCTACTACACCATGATTATTATATTATGATTATAATAGTTCAACAGTATAGATGTTTTGGTAACTTTTATCAATAATTAATAAATAGTTCTGATCAGAGGAGGACGGGTCGGGTCCCCCTTGTGAGTCTTTGTTCTTCCCAAGGTTTCTTCCTCCAGCTCTGAGGGAGTTTGTCCTTACCACTGTTGCTGTTGGTTGCTCACTGGGGGTCTTGGATTTTTTTATGTCTTCTTATGTTATTTATTATTTATTTATATCTTTTCTGTCTTTTACTACTTACTGATTGTGTAACGCTGCTTTGTGACAACACCAGTCATAAAAAAAAGCGCTAGAGAAATACATTTGATTTGATTTGGGTTATGGACAGGAAGTGCTTTTATTTTTGCAAGAGAAGCTCAGTAATCTTGATATCAGCTTAAAACAGCTATCAGATTTCAATGGTAGTAGGATGGAAAGTGTTAGTTCAGGGTACAGGTTAGTTCATGTGTGATCTCTAACACTTCATGGTCTGAACTGTGCTCTTCATCTCCAACTGCAGAAACACCTAAACCTGAACTCTCATCCAGCTTTAAAGGAGCTGCACTGATAGGAAACCCAGTGACTCTGTACTGTAAACTGGACCAGTCTGCTGGATGGAGGTTCCCCTGAGAATGAGACCACCACTGAAACACACTCCTTCACCATCAGATCAGTTAGTGTCTCTGATGGAGGTCAGTACTGGTGCAGAGCTGGGAGAGGAAACCCAGTCTACTACCCTCAGTACAATAACAATAATAATAATAATAATAATAATAATAATAAGGGTAATCCCCCTGCACCATACCTAACTGTAATATAGAGTATGTTAATTGTTCCTTCCTGGATCAGGGCCTTGTTGTTGCAGAAAGGCTTGAGTAATCTAATTATCTCCAAAGCTCGGATATCATGAGGCGAACAGGCCTGAGGTAAAGATCCTGACAAACTCCATCCAAAAAACATCCCAAAAGGGTTACTGGGGCCTGCCGTTAGAGCCAGGGCTGGGGGTGGTGTACACAGGCACATTCAGGCTCACATGTCCTCAGCTGGCAGCCTCACAGTTGGTGTTTGTCCTGGTAGACGAGAGGGTCTCCTCATTGCGACTTCGTGTTGTAGAGAGGAAAACTCTTATATGCGCCCAACAGCAATTCAGAATTCTGCCTTCTTTAAGAAAGTGAGTGTGCCAAACCCTGTGCCAAAGGTCAATGATTGATTTCATCAGGCCATTTGTTTTGGACACTTGGATGCTGAGCTGTCAACTGATCACCATCTGGTGGTGAGTTAGGTCATGAAGGGGGGAAACAAGTAGAGACAGTCTGCCAGGAAAGATTGGCAGAAACCTCCAATCAAAAGGATTTCAACTTTATCGGAGGAGGCTGGGGACATGGACTCAGAATGGACTCTGAAGACCTTCATCAAGGAAGCGGCTGTACAGAGCTGTGGCCAAAAGCTTGTTGAACCCACAACTGCAGTAAAGCTTATGCCATCAAGCATAAGAAGGAGGCTTTCTAAGCTTGGTTGGCTCGGGGTACTCTCGATGTTGCTGAAGGATACCTACAGCTTTGGAAGTGGCAGAAGAAAAATCCAGGTCATGGTAGGAGATTTGGAGAGGGAGGTTTGGAGAGGCCATGGACAATGACTTTTGGGCAGCCTCAAGGAGGTTCTGGAAAATGCTCTGACAACTCAGAAGGGTACGGAGAAATACTCTCCAAACTGTGCTCAGTAAGAACAGTGGAGCTCTGAACTCAGCTAAGGAAACTTTCAGGAACTTCTAAACTTGAGAAACATGCATCCTGTCCAGAAGGTAGGGCTGGAGGCTACTGGCGAGTCAGGCACTGGGAGCGAAAGAGATTTGCCGGAAGTAGCTAAAGGCTCTGAACGTAGGTGGGCTGTGTTGGTTGGCACACCATTTTCCCCATACGTGCTAATAGCACTAGTGCATAGTATACAACTGGCTGACTGAAGGAGACTCAGTGACTCTAAGCTGTGGGGTCAAAGGCTCCTCTAGAGGCTGGACATTCAGCTGGTACAGAGATAATGGTAGGCTCCTCTCAGAGATCAGCAGAGGATCTGGAGGCTCCTACACACTCAGCCCTGCTGCTCTTCATCACACAGGAGTTTATGTCTGCAGAGCAGAGAGAGGAGACCCAGCTTATCACACACAGTACAGCAATCCACAACGTCTATGGGTCGCTGGTGAGGACATATTGCACACATCACACCTGGATTTATTGGTCAATGGTTCAGATGTCCTTTTTTTGGTTTATCTCATCTTCTGCATCTTTCAGCTGCGTCTCCTCCAGCATCTCTGATCATCAGGCCCAACAGATCTCAACACTTTAGTAATGACTCTCTCTCACTGAGCTGTGAGGGACAGAATAACTCTACTGAATGGAGAGTGAGACGATATGCACTCAGTGAGAGGGGGTCAGATTGTTCATCAGGCTGGGGATCAGCTACAGAATCTAAAAGCAACATCAGCTCCCTCTCCTCATCCCACACTGGAGTGTACTGGTGTGAGTCTGAATCAGGAGGGAGCAGCAACCCTGTCAACATCACAGTGCACAGTGAGTCTACAGTATACAGTATACCACTAACAGGACGTTTAGTAGCAGTGGAGCTAAGATAGTAATCCTCAGATTCCAGAAAGAGGTCCTCAGATCCTTGTTCTTAATGAGACGTGATGTGAACAATATTTTAGCAAATACTGTTTTTAAATATTTAAAATAAATATTGACGACTATTAGAGGTTTCAGTGTAATAGTGATCATTGTATTGTCCACACTTTCTGCTTCCTGCAGATGGTTCTGTTATTCTGGAGAGTCCTGCCCATCCTCTAAATAAAGGAGATCCTCTGACTCTACACTGTTTATATCGCCACACAAAGTCCTCAAACCTCACAGCTGATTTCTATAAAGATGGATCACTCCTCCAGACCCAGACTACAGGAGAGATGACCATCCATACTGTCTCAAAGTCAGATGAAGGTCTCTACCACTGTAAACTCCCAGAGGGAGGAGAGTCCCCACAGAGCTGGATCTCAGTCAGAGGTTTGCTGCTGTTCACAAAGCAGTGCAATAATAAACACTGTTAATATTACCTTAAGAATTTATCCATCCATAGGTGTTTGGTGTGTGTGTGTGTATAAGTGTGTGTATATTTTCATGTCTGTCCACTTCAGGAACCTCATTCTCAGTGCTCAGTCTGCTCATCAGTCTAATGGCAGCTTCTCCGTATCTGCTGGTGACCATCATACTGGGGGTCAAATGCTACAGAGCTCGAGGTAAGAGCTCACAGGCTTCCTGAGGGTCACTTTGAAGAAATACACTTTCAGCCTCACTGAGACTGAGATTTGTTTTTAGCCTGAAACTGAAAATAACATTTAATTAAAGACTAATTGACCTTATTTTCTTCATTATATATTTCACAGCTAAGCCTGATGGAAAGAACAGAACTCATGCAGTGATAGAAGCTGAAGAGTCTCTTTGACTGTCGGATGAATTGTGCTTTAAACCCATAAGTATGGTTAAGGATTGCTTCATTTTGCAGAATGTGTGATGAACGTAAAGCAGCAAATTTGTTTTGATAAGTTTGCTTAGTAGTAAAAAAGAACTGTGTTCATCCTTTACACTTTTATGTATATGCTCTTATATACTTACTACATTTTTAAAAATACTACTCTACTCTCTTATATGTGAAATTAATTAGTTAATAAAGAATTATATATTGTACCTATATACTTGTTTATAGGTTATGTTAGCTCCATAAAGAGAAAAGAAGCACAACTTACCTTGTTTTCTCAATTCATCTTCGAGTATATGGCAGACATGTTTATTTTAAAACAGCGCCACCAGCGAAGGGGAGCTCTTTGTACATGAGGTACATGTATGACATTTTATAAGATCCTGTTGTGCATTACTAAATAAAAATACCTTTCATTTCAATTCACATTTCAAAAATTTTTTTCAAGTAAATCATATTTTTTATTTACGTACACACTTTTAAGGCTTTATGAACTACAAAATTAAGGCATTATTTTAAAAAATTCAATGCCCAAAATCACAATGCCCACTGAAATGAAACAACACTCCAAAACAAGACGACCACTGTTTCAGTCCTACCACAACATCTCCACTCCTCCAACATCTCCATTTCCTGTCATGATCCTTGTAACTTCCACCAACCTGGTACCTAGGGAGCAAATTTGAGGAAGCTCAGAAAAAGAAAACACAGAAGGACCAACAAAGACAGAACCACAAAACACTCATACCTAAAAGACGTCTGCAATCACATCATCCATGTGTCTAATCCACCTCCAAATGGTTCTTCTCCAAAATACCTGCCTTGGATTTTCCAAGTAGTTGAAAAATGTGAGGGGGTCATGGTCAGGATGTACAACATCATTACTGGAATTTCAGAAGAAACAAGATTAAACTTCAAAACACAAAACACAAATCAATGCCAAAGTCTTATTTTTTACAATATAATGATTCAACTGTTCTGGAGGCCAGAAGGACAGAACTGCACCAGCACCTACTCTCTAGTATGAACATCAATTTAAAAGGCTGACACAATTTCTAAGCTGCCAGCAACGAAGTTCCACACAAACTTAACCTGCAGCAAATGTTTGAGAAGAGTCGCTACATCTGAAAACTGAAAGGAAGGAAACTTATTGGGCTGCACTTCCTTTTACATTTCCTTTTGCTCATGTATTTCTCAATCCAAAGCTCACGAATGTATGAGTTAGTTAGTTAATGGGGCTCTAATGCCAGGACAGCTAGTAGGCCATTTTCCTGGTAGGAGCAGTTTTGTTAGATACTGTCATGAAGGAAACAGATACAAATGCATATTTTTATAACTGACCAGAGGGTATGAGGAATGCAGAGAGGTCCCTAGTCCTTGCTGTATTTGGGACCTGCCAGAAGATTAGAGTAAATTAATCTTCTACAAAGGACCGAATACAAAGGACAGAACCAGATGGTAATTTTTATTAATACAGCTGTTTTTTGCATGTTTTAATAAAGTGGTGACCCTTGATGACTTTGATTCACATACTGACTGGATCTGACTGTAAAATAATTTAAAATATTTTTGCAGCATGAAGCCAAAATTCCACCTTAAAACAGCCCGCAGTTGCTTTCTGCCTCCTGTAAGTTCTGCACCATTTAAGGTGGAATTGAAGATTGTGGTAAAAGGTTGGAGAATAAATCTTCACACAAATCACCACCCTCTGAATTTAAAGGCAAAAATGTTTTTCTGAGGTTATTGAGATGTTACAGATGGTTACATTTCCTGAAGCACAAATCGTTGTGCAGAACGTTTCCATGTAGATCACAGGAGTGTGTGTTGAGCATGAAGCTTAAACTAGCTCACAGAGCTTTAACGTGCAAGTGTGTGGTGGATGGGGATGACCGGGAAACTTACGTTGATTCGCACAGGTGTTGCTATGTGTTTAGGGCCGCACTGTGGACGGGGGGGTGTACTAGTGGAATTAGCGAGTAGAATCGCTAATACCCAAGGGATACATTAATTATGCGGCCACTTAGGGCCCCATGCCACCAGGGGGCCCCCAAGAGCACCAATATCATAACAAAAATCTATTTTTATTTTAATAAATAAAATAATTAGTGAACAATAAAACAAAATGGTATTAAACAGGTAAAGGCAATTTTTATATTCATTTATTTTCACAGTTGGTACGCCATTACTAGTTAATCAATTCGTGCTGTTGGGTTCAGCATATTGGAATGATTTAGCATCTGGTGCTGAGGTGGTGGTACGGGGTGGGGCGGGGCCAAATGAAAATCTGCTTAGGGCACCATAAAGGCTTGGGCTGGCCCTGAGAATCGAGGCAGGTGATCTAGATTGCTAACTCTGATTGGTTCTTTGGATACTGTCCTAAAGATCTCAGATACAAAGGTATATTGTTAAAACAGACCAGAGGGTACGATGAATGCAGAGATGCCACTAGGAACCTAAGGAACCTCAAAGCAAGTCAAATGTAATAGGTCTTGACAGCTCAACCAGCTGTTCTGCCTTAAACTCCAGCTGCACTAGTCTCTCTTTTGATGCACTCTCAAGCAATGACTCCTGCTGCTGTTCAAAAATGAAAGAGGATGCTAAAGGTGGGGAGGTAGGGGAAACAAGATACATTTGCAAAATATCTAAATGGATTTTAATCCTAAAGAGCTTTTTTTCAATGTTATATTCAATATATGTGACACTTCATTTGGAGTGGTCCTTCTCCGAGGAAATAAACACCCCTCAGACTCTTAATTACAGATCAACGACATCTAAGTGATGTAGCAGCATCTGAACCTTCAGTCGATTATCAAGAGACTTTAACTGAAGACGTCTACTGAATTCACCTGTTCCTGATTTTAGTTGCTGAGTCTAAAAGCTCTAATATAGATCATCTCAATTAATACCAGTTCTGAGAGTTAAACTGATGTAACGTCTACAATTAAACTCCATGAACACTACAAAACTAAAATTCTACAAGTTTCTTTCACCTTAAGCACAAACAACAGCCATGCCTAGTGCTTCTTAACACCTCACGTAAAAACAGGAAGCATTTCAGGAAGTGTTTAACTCATAAAACAGCAAGTCAGTCCATTACTCAGTCAGTTACTTAGTCAGTACTGGGACAGTATGGAGCTCAGTCCACTCTCTGTATCACTCTGTGAGTAAATCCTCTCTTTATGTCTTCAGTAGAGGGAGCACTGCTGTATGAAGGGGTTAATATACTAAGGCTGATTTCTGCAATTTTCTTGGGTCCATGTGGTATTTACAATTCATGAGCCCCAGCTTTGCCTGTGTTACATTAGGTTATATGACTAGAGTGATGGTTTCCAATTATAAAAACATATCACTGTAACAACTGAACTGAACAAATGAAAGCTGAGAGTATTTATTAAAACTATGACAATTATAATTCAGCTTCAAGAGAGGTTTCCCACAGATTTCTAGAAAGCTGCTTTGTGAGACTGATTTTGAAAAAATGTCTATTTAAAGAAAATTTGACTTAAATTAATCTGAATTTCATTGCTGTCCAATTAAAAAAAACATGTATCTCCATTTTTGTTTCTTTTAATTTTTCTCCATGGTTTTACACTGTGTAATTCAGTCTGGATGCATGGACCAATAGAAATGCTCTAAATTACCTGGGATAAACTCTTATTTTACTTTGACTTCCATTCAAAGTTAAGAACATTTTGCCTTCTCCTGTGAAGTCATCACTTTGGAGATACATGCTTTTCATTGGACAAAATGTTCTTTATTTTTTTTCTTTAATTTTCTTTTGTAACTCAGTCTCACAAAGCAGCTTTCCAAAAATCCGGGGAAAAAATCTCTTGAAGCTGAATTATTTATGTCATAGTTTTAATAAATACTCTCAGCTTTTATTTGTTCAGTTCAGGTGTTCATGTATCACTGAACCTTATTTCCCTTTGGGCCTGTTAATGTAACTTTGTCGCTTGACCATAAAGGGCTGGTACCTATACGAATATTGTTCTTTAAAAAAAAGTTTATATATATATATATATATATATATATATATATATATATATATATATATAGTGGGGAAAAAAGTATTTACTCAGTCACCAATTGTGCAAGTTCTCGCACTTAAAAAGATGAGAGGCCTGTAATTGACATCATAGGTAGACCTCAACTATGAGAGACAAAATGAGAAAAAAAAATCAGAAAAATCACATTGTCTGATTTTTAAAGAATGTTCTGGATCTAGTGGCTTTGTAAGAATACATATGTGGTCCACAGACACATCTGGACCATGTTTAAATCTGTGTCATGTACACCCAAAGGGATGTCCAATCTAAACAGCATCTTATGTTCATTCGATTCATGTACAGTTTTCACATTTGGTCGGGAAACAGGGCCCCCTTTCTTTTCCACATCTACCTAGTGGGCCTCACCATATCATTCCTCAACTCCATACCATTCCTTCAGGCCTATTAACATCTGTATAGCCAATATACACCACATGACCAAATACGTATTTTCCACCATTATTTGCAAATAAATTCTTTAAAAATCAGACAATGTGATTTTCAGATTTTTTTTCTAATTTTGAGAGAGTTCATGCTTTCATAAAGTTAATTCACATATTGACTAAATCTGATATAAAATAAATACAAACATTTTAAAGATATAACACCACAAGAGCTTCCTGTGTGCTTACATTGCAGCATAAAGCTCAAATTCTACCCTTACACAGTGCCGCAGTTGTATTCCGCACCATTTAAGCTGGAATGGAAAAGTGCAGTAAGAGGATGTAGAATAAATCCAGCCTTGCTGGTGCAGCCATGCCTGCACGTTCATCACAAAATTTTAGGAAAATCCTAAAATTAGTAGACAGGATTTAAAGCAGCTCTGTGGAGAACTGGAATTTGCCTGCTCCTGGTCACCACAGATCGGTCACCCGCAGGACGTAAATGAGAACAGGACGCAAACGATCGAGACAACTTCTTCCATCACTCCAAGGTCAATTTCCAATGCTCAACATTTGGGGTTCGACTGCTTTGAAGATGTTCATTCCTATTCATCCCCATGGGGGTGACGCACTCTGTCGTGATGTATTCCTCCTGTAACCATCATTGAACACCTCTTTAACTTGTGCCATAGCAGCTCCTCTGTCGGTTTGCCCAGTCTTTATGTTCCTTGTGCATCAATGAGCCTTGGGTCATAGGTGCTCACTGCCACACCTCTTAACTCTTGTTTGACTCTTGTGCCATAGCAGCTCCTACAGTCTTTATGTTTTTTGCACATCAATGAGCCTTGGGCAATGCCCTGGTTGCTGGTTTGTGGTTTTCATAGGTGCTCACTGCTACATGAGCCTGTCTTGCAAGCGACCTTACTGGCGAGAGAGAGAGAGAGAGAGAGAGAGAGAGAGAGATGAACTTTAAAATATTTTAAAGAAATTTCGCTGCTCACTCAATATGCAGAAGTACAAAGTCATGGTGTAGTTGTGAAAGATAGGTTATCATTCTCGACTCATGCTTCAAACCAGACTTGGTCATGCAGATTTCTACTTTACATCATCATCCAACCATTTCCCCCTAAAGAGGCCACCCTGATGTTCGTTCAGTCTTCCGTCACCTGAAGACTTGACTGCTGCAACTGACTGGTCTTTCTATGTGTACTATCAGGCCCTGAGAAAGGGTGTGTGTGTATGACAGACTTCAAATTCGGAATGGATGAGTTATTTATATGTTTTAAACGAATGCATTGTTTCCTCTGTTTCTGTCTCTGTCTGTACTTTAGGGTTGATGGTACTCAGCCACTGTGGACAAACTAAAGGTAAATTTCTTTCTGCCCACAGCAATGCTGTTCTGCCAAGGATCCTCACAAATAGCTCATTCTCAAAATTTTCAGTTTTCTTGTCTGTGTTATTTGTTGTGCTATCCTAGTGTCGACCAGAAGCCGTAGAAGATGTGTTGTGCTCTTCAGTCTTGGTCCCTCTTAAGGTTTTTTCCTTTCAGTCATGCTCGCCCCTGGCTTGCTCAAAATAGGTTCAGACCTGGATCTCTGTAAAAAGCTGCATTTGAAATGTCTTCTGTTCCACTATGTAAATACATCTGAATTAAATTGAATTGAATTATAGTTATTATTAGTGTGACATACACACTTGGGAAGCAGCCAGGATGATATAGTGGCACAGGAGGTCTTCCATGATGCTTTGTGAATTGTTTGGGACTTCTGCCGATGTCGCCCATATCTAAATCCTCCACTGGAGATGTTCAGATTTCACAGGTTTGAGTTAAAATGAATTTATTTGTAGGTAAAACTCAAAAGTTGAGGGCTAGGAGTCTTGAGGAAAAACATGTGATGACAGAATAACAGTTTTTCGAAGTTGAGACTTCCTGTTGAATCTTCTCAGCAGTTTTAGCACTGGAACTTGACTATGGCACATGACTACTGTTAGGACCAGCTTTATATATATATATGAGCCTTATATATATATATATATATATATATATATATATATATATATATATAGCGAGAGAGAGAGAGAGAGAGACACACACACATATATATAATGTGCACAGTTAGTAAATAATAAAAAATAAATTCATTATTTAATTTTCTTACAGCAAGCCCAAAAGCTGTGTTGTCCACAAAGCCTGATAAACAGGTGTTCATAAGAGAGACTGTCACTCTCAGATGTGACCTACAGGGAGGAGGAGACACTCAGTGGACATACAGGTGGTACAAGGAGGATCATATGGTTTCCCCACTGGAAACGTCCCAGGAGTACATAATCAACTTTGTTAGCGAGTCTGACAGCGGTAAATACACCTGCAGAGGGGAACGGAGGAGTGACTCTCAGAGTTCAGAGATCAGTAATGCTGCTACACTGACTGTATCTGGTGAGTCTGTGTTTTTCAGGTCCATTAGATGGTTCTATTAAACAAGCTTGTTATTATGTATAACTTCTCATTTTACTTCCTCTATAGCAGCTGAAGCCCAGGCAGTGCTGAGTGTGTCTCTGCAGAGCTGGCTGACTGAAGGAGACTCAGTGACTCTAAGCTGTGAGGTCAGAGGCTCCTCTAGAGGCTGGACATTCAGCTGGTACAGAGATAATGGTAGGCTCCTCTCAGAGATCAGCAGAGGATCTGGAGGCTCCTACACACTCAGCCCTGCTGCTCCTCATCACACAGGAGTTTATGTCTGCAGAGCAGAGAGAGGAGACCCAGCCTATCACACACAGTACAGCAATCCACAACGTCTATGGGTCGCTGGTGAGGACATATTGCACACATCACACCTGGTTTTATTGGTCAACGGTTCAGATGTCTGGTTTTTGGTTTATCTCATCTTCTGCATCTTTCAGCTGCGTCTCCTCCAGCATCTCTGATCATCAGTCCCAATAGATCTCAACACTTTAGTAATGACTCTCTCTCACTGAGCTGTGAGGGACAGAATAACTCTACTGAATGGAGAGTGAAACAATACGCACTCAGTGAGAGGGGGTCAGATTGTTCATCAGGCTGGGGATCAGCTACAGAATCTAAAAGCAACATCAGCTCCCTCTCCTCATCCCACACTGGAGTGTACTGGTGTGAGTCTGAATCTGGAGGGAGCAGCAACCCTGTCAACATCACAGTGCACAGTGAGTCTACAGTATACAGTATACCACTAACAGGACGTTTAGTAGCAGTGGAGCTAAGATAGTAATCCTCAGATTCCAGAAAGAGGTCCTCAGATCCTTGTTCTTAATGAGATGTGATAATGAGAGTGGTGTGAACAATATTTTACTAATTATTGTTTTGAAAAAATGGTTAAAAATATTCGGCTATCCAGACAAATATCAAGTCAAAGCAATTTCAAAATATTTAATTTGTATAGTGTTTTTTTTTACAACTGGTGCTGTCACGAGGCAGAGGTTGGTTAATAGGACAAGAGATCAACAGGACATAAAACATAAAGACCCCTAGTGAGCACGCCATAGGCAAAATTGGCAAAGAAAACTAACTAAGACTCACAAGGGGGGACCCATCCTCCTGTTTTCAATACTAAATTATTATTATTATTAACAAGTCACTATACTACAATATAAAGACATAATTATCATATAATAACTAATATAATCATAGTAGAGATATATAATAAATAATAAAAATAATGATGGTAAATGGCAGTAATACTACTACTACTACTACTACCACTAATAATAATACTACTAATAATAATAATAATAGAGTCAATGTAGACTTCAAATGTAGGTAGGCAGCTAGCAGTAGCAGGTGGCTGGACAGCTGGTTTAATGCGGGTAGCAGGACATCCCAGTGGTCAGGCAGCTGGGTGGGCAGCTAATCTGACACAGATGGCAGGGGAGCCCAGTGTTCAGTCTTCCGAGCACAGAGAATGTTGAACAGTATCAGAGTGGAGCTAACGACTCTGGCAGATCTGACTAATGTAAAAGTAGAGAGCCAGAAGGTAACACAGACACGGAAACACCCTGAAACACTGGCATCCAGTCGCTCCACCAACCACAAACCTGAGTGATCCTGTGCAAGCAGCAGGACAACAGCTCCAGCATATCAGTATACCACAATGCACTGTGTCTATAAACCCCTAGATCTGCATCCTTTATGTAAGGAAACAGTAATTACCAAAAGCTAATCAAACAAGTTTTCAGTCTAGACTTGAAGATTATCTGGGAGGACATTCCAGAGTTGGGGGGCTTTAAAGGAAAAGGCTCTTTCCTCCTAAAGCTTTCTGAATTCTGAGAACTAGAAAGAATCCAGCTCCTTGTGATCTAAATAATCATGATGGTTCACAATAGACCCAGACCTAGATATGTTTCAGTGTAATAGTGATCATTGTATTGTCCACACTTTCTGCTTCCTGCAGATGGTTCTGTTATTCTGGAGAGTCCTGCCCATCCTCTAAATAAAGGAGATCCTCTGACTCTACACTGTTTATATCGCCACACAAAGTCCTCAAACCTCACAGCTGATTTCTATAAAGATGGATCACTCCTCCAGACCCAGACTACAGGAGAGATGACCATCCATACTGTCTCAAAGTCAGATGAAGGTCTCTACCACTGTAAACTCCCAGAGGGAGGAGAGTCCCCACAGAGCTGGATCTCAGTCAGAGGTTTGCTGTCGTTCACAAAGCAGTGCAATAATAAACACTGTTAATATTACCTTAAGAATTTATCCATCCGTAGGTGTTTGGTGTGTGTGTGTGTGTATAAGTGTGTGTATATTTTCATGTGTGTCCACTTCAGGAACCTCATTCTCAGTGCTCAGTCTGCTCAGCAGTCTAATGGCAGCTTTTCCATATCTGCTGGTGACCATCATACTGGGGGTCAAATGCTACAGAGCTCGAGGTAAGAGCTCACAGGCTTCCTGAGGGTCACTTTGAAGAAATACACTTTTAGCCTCATTGAGACTGAGATTTGTTTATTAGCCTGAAACTGAAAATAACATTTAATTAAAGACTAATTGAACTTATTTTCTTCATCATATATTTCACAGCTAAGCCTGATGGAGAGGACAGAACTCATGCAGTGATAGAAGCTGAAGAGTCTCTTTGACTGTCGGATGCAGCCTTAAGTATGGTTTGCAGAACAGCTAAAGAGGCGTTTAGCAGCTCTGAATCTACTCAACATTCAGCAGCTTCATTTATGTAATGCATTCTAGGATATTTAGCTGTGCCAAGTACACACACGTCTGTCCTGATGCATCCTCAATAACACCGGCCGAACAAGAACACATCCAGGCGTTCGGACTGTACATGGGAACTTCTGAACTCATGACGTTTGTCATCCTTGTCAGGTGTTGCTTATTAGTGTCTGTATATGTATCCCCTTTGTTTCATGCAGTCAGATTTTGGGTGTTGTTGGAGGTGCACATTTGAGTGGTGTCTTCAGGTTTCCTTCAAGTCATCACTGCCAGCTTGCCAGTGTGTATTTTGCTTAGCAATTCAGCCTCTTGGGTTCTTTTACTTTTCTTTGTAGTATTTGGTTTTCTGAATAGCTCTGTGTTTTATTTTTGAGTTCTTGTAAATAAAAAAAATCTTGCATCTATGTCCAGCCTCCTTGCAACCTGTGACCAATATATATATATATATATATATATATATATATATATATATATATACACACACACACACACACACATAGGTCATGTGCTCCAATGTGCAATGTGCAAGCTCCGCCCCCTTCACCTGAGGCTCATCCCCAGCACACAGGTGCTGCCCATGATTGGACTCATTAGGACTCCTCTTCAGCACCTCAGTTTGGAGCATTCTTGGTGAAGTCACTGTTTCACTACCAATCCTTGACGGGTTTGTGGTACTTTGTTGAGCTTCTGCTTGGTTCTGTGGATTTGCCTGCCAGCCTGTTTCATGACCTCTGCCTGTCCTAACAACGAGTATTGCTGTAGCACTAATACATTTCCTAACCTGCCTGCATCCATGTGTTCCAGATGTCTTGGTATGTGTGAACTTTTACAGGTGTGTGATTCTACTGTAAAAACACAAAGTGCTGATTCTTTAACCCAAAGTGTTGCTCTGTCTGTATGTCTTCATTAGAATGAGTGCTGCTGTATGAAGGGGTTAATATGCAGTCTGAGGGCTCTGTGCATCAGTATGAAGCAAGCTTTTTGCTCATGCTGAATTCAGACTCTACAGAGTTCCAATTAAAGTCTGTGTGTTTTCTTTAAAGAAAAGAGAAGTTCCAGGTCTGCCATCTTATACAGTGCCATTACACTGTGAGAATTAACTACTCAAAAGTTGTGCTTGATTAAGGTTCTGAGGTGTGTTTACACTATGGTCATTTTTAATGCAGGCCAAAAAAGTTCAATAACCTGCAACTGTGTAAAGCCCAGACATGTCCAGCACATGTATTATTGGTATGAATGTAAGACCCTGACCATTCTGTGGCAGGAGAGATGCATAACAATTGATAGGTCTACTAATCTCAGAAGCAATGCTTATTATACACACACAATGTTGTGTATAATGTTGTGTACTTGTGGGAGAACAGTCCCAACTTTCAGCTGGGTTTAAGTATACTTATTTTCTTGTTTAAGTAGTTCTGTCTTAGTATTAATTTGACATGTTTCAATGTATTTTATATTTTTGTTATTTTGATTATTATTAATCAGTTTAATATTTAGCGATACCTATTTTAACTGTAATAAACATCAAACTTTTGTAGATAATTAGTGATCATTTTAAATATTGTATTCTTACTTTTATTTATTTGACTAATTCTCATTTTTCAAAAGAGGACTTTATTAAGACATCAAGCATTTTTGTCCATTAAGATGATTAGGCCTTAGGCCTGTGTTGCTCATGCAGAGGCACAATGACTGGATTAATGATGTTGTTCAAGTGTAGTGCAGTTTTGTATTGACTGGACACAACTGCCTACACTGTAACACCACCACCACCAAAGTAAAATGAGCGTACATGATCCTTGACCCATGCTAGACGATGCACCTGTGCCTGGTGGTGTGGTCAGGTACCCTTACAGGTCGTCTAGCATCCAGGCCACGCAGATGTAAATGGTTTCTAATGGTCTGACGTGACATTAAATGTGCCTAGAGTTGTGTGGCATTCATCATCCGGTTTCACAGGGCACTGCTCACAACGAGAAGGACTGTTTAAATACCTATTCTAATTGAACCATGAAATGTACTGGTCGATTCATGGGGGATTTTGCTGTTCAGCTCCTTGTTAGAGACCAGCAAGTTGTGCAAAAAGTGCTGTAACATTATACAGTTGGCCATTGCATAGGTGAAGGGCCTTGCTCAAGGGCCCAATAGTGGTAGCTTGTCAAGCCCAGGTATCGAACCCACAACCCTGTCATCAAAAGCCCAGAGCTCTAACCGCTGAGCCACCACTGCCTCTATCTCCACTGCTTATCAGTGCCGGCATGTTGAACAAGATCAGCACATACTGCACACTTTTAGAATTTGCACACTGCCTTTGAATCGTCCCCCGTTTGACATCAAATCCAGTCTTTTAATCTACTCTCTTTCCTCCACTCTTTGTTGTACTTTTTTTTCTGTAGTTCTGTAGGTCCACTTGGCAATGTTCACAAGCTAGATAAAGAATCTCCATCACTGATTGAGCATCAGCTGCATGGTTTTATTTGTATGGAGAAGGTGGTGGAGGAACAGGGCTGTGGACAGGTTGTGGACGTGCAACAGGACAAACTAGCAGTTTCCCTTCATTAGACATGTATAGTGGAGAGAGCAAACAAGTACAAAAAACAGTATTTGTGAGCGACTTTACAGACAAATACCCCAAATTTACAGACGAAGAATAAACGGACTTTCCAACTGTGCTACACAGGTGCTGCCCCTGACCTTAACCACATGGAACATGTCCTGTAGTGAAGAATGCCTCTGATATGACATAGACTCTAGATTTTAGACTTTAGATATAGCATGCTAGAACCTATATGGAGAAGTACGGCCTGAGCAGATAACACAGTTTAATCAGAGGTGCAGTGGGGATGAGACTTACTGTGAGCAGGCAGCATGCACCGCCAGCTGCCAGTAGGGGGCCCAGCCAGCAAAGTAGGAAAGCTGGTGGGGTTGGAGCAAAGAACTCCAAGCCCCAGAATTCCCAGCGATAATCAACGCTGACCAGACCCACCTGTGTGGCACAGTATAAATACACCTAGCCAAACACACTTCCCAGTCGCACCTTTGTAGAGGGGTGAACGGTAACAGTGGGTTTATGTTGTGAAGAGAAAAGAGAGAAGAGAAAAGTGAAAAGTGAAAAGAAAAGTGAAAAGTGAAAAGAGAAGTTTAAGCTGTGAACATAAAAGAGAAAAGTAAACAGCTGTAAACAAGAAAAGAAAAAAGTGAAAAAGAGAAAAGAGAAGTTTAAGCTGTGAACAGAAAAGAGAAAAGTGAACAGCTGTGAACAGAAAAGAGAAAAGTGAACAGCTGTAAACAAGAAAAGAGAAAAGTGAAAAAGAGAAAAGAGAAGTTTAAGCTGTGAACAGAAAAGAGAAAAGTGAACAGCTGTGAACAGAAAATAGAAAAGTGAACAGCTGTAAACAAGAAAAGAGAAAAGTGAAAAGGGAAAAGAGAAGTTCAAGTTGTGAACAGAAAAGAAAAGAGTTTAAGTTGTTAACAGCAAAAAGAGAAAAGCATTTGAGTTGTCTTTAGTTTGAGTTAACATCACTCCTGGGTTTCCTTTGTTTGTTTTCCCGCCTTTTTGTGTTGCAGGCCAGAGAAAGAGCACGTAACCCTCGTGCTGCAGGCCTTTGAGGCACTGCAGCAGGCATCAGTCTTTACCAAACTGTACCTACGCAGTGCCTACAACCTGGTCCGCATACGACAGGGGGATGAGTGGAAAACTGCTTTCATCACCCCTACAGGGCATTATGAGTATCGCGTCATGCCTTTCAACCTTATGAATGCCCCAGTGGTTTTCCAGCGTCTTATCAACGACATGTTACGGGAGGCGTTGGACCGCTTTATATATGTCTTCCTTGATGACATATTAATATACAACGAGGAACACGTGGGACATGTCAGGCGAGTCCTCCAACTGCTCTTGGAGAACTGTCTCTTCATCAAGTTGGAGAAGTCTGTGTTCCACACAGAGACTGTGTCGTTCCTGGGGTTCATAATCTCCAAAGGCACCCTTCAAATGGATCCAACCAAGATTCAGGCCATCAAGGATGAATTGCTGTTGCAGCACATAGTGAGGGTGCACGGAATGCCTTGCGACCTAGTGTCGGATCGGGGACCCCAATTCGCCAGCCGGTTTTGGAGGGCCTTTTGCCAATTGATTGGAGCCACGGTCAGCCTTACTTCAGGTTTCCATCCTGAATCGAATGGACAGGCTGAACGAACCAACCAAGACCTTGGCCAGCTGCTCCGCTGCCTGACGGCAGGGAACCCAGCCTCTTGGGTAGACCAACTGCCCTGGGCGGAGTATGCTCACAACACGCTTTGGCACTCATCCCTGGGTATGTCTCCCTTCGAGTGCCAATTTGGGTACTCTCCTCCCTTATTTGCAGAACAAGAGATGGAGGTGGGGGTTCCCTCTGCTGTGCAGCTTGTCCGTCGATGTCGTAGGACCTGGCAGAAGGCTCGGGCCACCCTACTGGTAACCTCGAGGGCCAGAAAGCGGTTTGTGGATCGCAAGAGTGCTCCATCTTTCCGTGTGGGTCAAAGGGTGTGGCTGTCCACCCGAGACCTTCCGCTGCGAGGTGACTCGCACAAACTGTCCCCTAGGTATGTGGGCCCCTTTAAGATACTTCGGCGAGTGAACCCGGTCTCCTTATGGCTGCAACTGCCCACAAGTATGAAGGTGCATCCCACCTTCCATGTGTCCCGCCTGCGTCCGTTTGTGTGTGGGGCCCCTGCGCCTCGGGCCCAGCCCCCTCCCCCACGCATGGTGGGGGGTGCCCCGGCTTACACTGTCTGGCGTTTGCTGGACGTGCGTATGGTCCAGGGTGGTACCCAGTATCTGGTTGACTGGGAGGGCTATGGGCCTGAGGAGCGTTCCTGGGTTCCAGTGCGCCAAATCCTGGATCCTACACTGATCAGGGATTTCAGGCGTGATTGTGCAGCTGGTTTGGGGCCGTTGGGTGCCGTCCCTAGTGGGGAGGGTACTGTGAGCAGGCAGCATGTACCGCCAGCCGCCAGCAGGGGGCCCAGCCAGCAAAGTAGGAAAGCTGGTGGGGTTGGAGGTGCAAGCTCCTGGAGCCAGTGAGGCTTGTGGCCATGGCTGCTGTACGGAAACTTTCTTGAGATGCTTGATGTTGTGCTTTACTGTGCCAATCATCATACTTTCATCTCCTTCAGCATCTCTGATCATCAGTCCCAGCAGAACTCATCACTTTAGTAATGACTCTATCTCACTCACACTCAGTAAGAGGGGTCATATTGTTCATCAGGCTGGGGCTCAGCTACAGGATCTAGATGCAGCATCAGCTCCCTCTCCTCATCCCACACTTGAGTGTACTGGTGTGAGTCTGAATCTGGAAGGAGCAGCAACCCGGTCAACATCACGGTGCACAACACTTCTACACTACAGAAAAAACGATCATGATCATTACTGTTTTCCAAACCTTTTGTAAGTGGTTCTGTAATTCTGGACACTCCTGTCCATCCGGTGACTGAGGGAGATCCTCCAACTCTACGCTGTTTATATTGCCACACAAAACTCTCAAACCTCAGCTGATTTCTATAAGGATCTTTCTTGCTCAGTGTCAAATGTCAAACTTCTGCAGTGCAATTAGAATTTTGAGGGCTTAAATAACAGCTTCACCCACTGAAACATCCATGTGGTTTCATTCAGCTCTGTCTTGCTTCTGTCTCTATAGCACTGCATCAGCAGATCCAAGACCAATTAAATTTAAGTGATTTTCAAGTCCTTATGGTTTGACAGTGGGTGAATGAACAGATGAGGACTTGAGTGTGCCGTTCTACTGCCAACATCTCTTTGTTGGCAGAAGCTCTTGTATTAGCACTATTAGCAGTGCCACAGTTGCTTAGGTAACCAGCAAACGGTGCCGGATCACCTTTCAGAGGCTGTGCGTGTGACGTAAATACATACAGACGTGTGACATGGCCAGAAAAACTCATTACATTAGACACTGCAGGATGGTCAAGCAGCACACTGATACTGGATATTACAATAATTTGTCCCCTCTCGACTCAGGATTTAAAAAAATAATTAAATTAAATTTGTAATGTAAAATATTGTAATGACAGCTGCGGTTATCCTTGCACCAGTTTTCCAGGCGTTTAATTTTTTTCCAAGTAGACCGTCTCATTGTTTCCAGAGATCAGACCCACCACAACAGTGCTTTCAGCAAACCCGGCAATGGTGGTAGTGAGCTGGTAGTGGCCACCCAGTTATAAGTGAACAGTAAGTATATCAGGGACCTCAGAACACAACCCTAGGGGGTTACAGTGCTGAGGGTGAGGGTGGGTTAGACATGTTGGCCTACTGGAAGGGTAGCAAGCTCATCAAGTTTTTACTTAAAGCCATTGCACAGCAGTACAACTGCATTTCACCTCAGCATTAACTGAAGTAGTGGCAGTAAATGCACACACTCTCAGTAGTGAACAGGGCCAGTGAGCATGTGAACATACATATCTGGAGCAGTGGGTAGCCTCCTTAGCACCTGGAAGGTAGTTTGGGGTTAGGGGTCATGAATGTTTGAGGGAAAAAAAGGCTTACCAACAGGTTCACATATCTCAGTTTAGAAAGCCAGGTCAGAGCACAGGGTTAGCCATGCTACAGCACCCTTGGAGTGGAGTGGGATAAGTGTTGACAGGGGTATCAAAATCACAACCCCCCCAATAACCCCCCAGATGAGCCTAAACTCAAATGGGCAGCATTGTAGAGGACTATAACAATTTTTATGACACATTTATACATGTGCTATATGCATAAACAATTGTCTATGTACATATGATTTGATCTATAGTCAGGCTTTTTCCAATGAACCTGCCTTAACAACCTTTG
The DNA here is from genome assembly GCF_030463535.1 of Salminus brasiliensis. NCBI lineage: Eukaryota > Metazoa > Chordata > Actinopteri > Characiformes > Bryconidae > Salminus > Salminus brasiliensis. Next base: position 8,362,709 of record NC_132886.1, read on the forward strand.
ACCTTGGTAGGAACTACCAACAAAACGACCCTAACTCCCTGCCTGGAAAGAAACAACCAGACTCAGTAACGTGTCCACAATAATGCAGACTAGTTTAGCAGATGTGCAGAGTGCCGGGTTGGTCTGGACACTTGTTCTTCCAGGTTGTGTGAAAGGGGAGGAGCCCAGAATGTCTCTGTTGGGTAATGCTATATCAGGTTTCTTTATAGTGGCCCCTGGTAGCCAATCACAAGGCTGCACACTACCAACACACACAAACAACTCACAAAACAACAAGAAATAATATTGTGACGACCGCCCAGGAGACACAGAGGCAGGAAGCATTTTCTTCAGAAAATGTGCTCTTTATTAGGCTTACTGCTCCCTATTGCATTTAAACTGCAAGGAGAGTGAAACCACAAAACTCCCCTGGCTGGAAAAACCCTAGCCAGGTGATAAAACTCACTACACTACAACAAGACGGTGAACACAGTGAACAGCCATATCTGCATAGCCCCTCCTACTACAGCAGAGGGGCCCCCCCCCCCGACATAACACTCCCCATGAACCCCGTGCTCGCCACATAACCCCCCCCTAAAGGGTCAGCCGACCCGGCGACCCCACATCAATACAACAACACAGAACCCCCTTTTTTTTTTTTTATTATTATTTTTTTTTAAACATTTAGTCCCTAACAAAGTCTCTGAGGTGCGGGGGGGTGCGCCGAGCTCGTGTAGAAGCTCTCCCCTGCGCCCCTCCCTTGTTTTCCCCACCGAAAGTCCCTGGTGGTTCCTCGGCCACAACAGTTCCCTTAGGCCGGTAAGGGGCCAGACGGTCCCGGTGCACGACCACCGTTCGGCGGCCCGTTTGGACCCGGTACACCACCTCCGACAGTCTGTGCAAGACACGACATGGCCCCTCCCAGTCGGACTGGAGCTTAGGGCAGCGTCCCTTCTTACGCCTTGGGTTGAAGAACCAAACGTCAGTCCCAGGTACCAGTGGGGCTCCTTGACAGCGCGTGTCGTACGCCCTTTTCTGGCGCACACTAGCCCCCCCTTGGTTCTCTCGTGCGGTCTTGTGCACCGCCACCAGGCGCTCTCTGAGGTCGCGGGCGTAAAGTGTCTCGCTCACGGGCTCATCCAGCCCTGCAGGCAGCCCGAAGACCAAGTCTGTGGGCGTGCGCAGCTCCCTTCCCAACATCAGCTGTGCTGGGGTGAAACCCGTGGACTCCTGCACAGCCGCTCGGCACGACCACAGGACCAGAGGCAGATGACGGTCCCAGTTGCGCTGATGTTTGTCCGTAAGGATGGCCAGCTGCGTAGCGAGTGTCTTGTTAAATCGCTCGACCAGCCCATCGCTCTGAGGATGCAGTGGCGTAGTACGGGTCTTCCGAACCCCAAGGCGTTGGCAGACCTCGGCCATGACCTGCGACTCGAAGTTGCGCCCCTGGTCACTGTGGAGCTCTTCCAGCAAGCCAAAACGGCAAAAGAACTCCTCAACAAGCCGTTCCGCTGTGGTGACTGCGCTCTGGTCGGGGACCGCATAAGCCTCTGGCCATTTTGTGAAGAAGTCCATGGCCACTAGCACGTAGCGATTGCCGGCCTCAGTGCGTGGAAATGGTCCCAGCACATCCACCGCGACCCTCTCCATGGGGGTGCCCGACTGCAGTGGTTGAAGGGGGGCACGTGACTTACCCGTGGGCCCCTTCTTGGCTGTGCATGCGTCGCAGCAGTGCACAAACAGCTCCACGTCCGTACGACAGCCCGGCCAGTAGAACCTCTGGCGGAGCTGTCTCAGCGTCTTATTAACCCCAAAGTGTCCCACCCCAGCGGGTCCGTGCACTGCCTGGAGCACGCGCTGTCTCAAGCTGCGCGGGACAAGTAACTGCCACACGATTTTGTCGGGCACAGTGTCCTCCCAGCGTCGATACAACAGTCCCTCGCGCTCGCTTAGACTGTCCCAGGAGGACCGATATGCTTTTAAGTCTGGCCCGTGTGGTGTTACGTCTTTCCACTCTGGCTGGTTGCCCCCCCGTTTCCACTGCAACACCTTACGGAGTACCGGGTCCTCCCCCTGGGCTTTCTGAAACTCCTCGCGCCCGCAGGACTCTATCGGTTCGTTCTCCGACACCTCCACAGCCACTACCCGTTCTTCTGCCTCCTCCTCCCTCTGCTCTAGCCGCGCGCAGTAGCGACATTCTGCCTCTAAACAGGGGCGGCGTGACAGTGCGTCCGCGTTGCTATGCAACCGTCCTGCGCGGTGTTGAATGGTAAATTGAAACTCTTGGAGCGCAGTAATCCAACGAGCTACCTGTCCCTCTGGCTCCTTAAACTGCATCAGCCAGGTTAATGAAGCGTGGTCGGTTCGCAGCACGAAAGGGGTGCCATAAAGATAGTGTCTAAAGTGTTTCAGACCCGACACTACGGCAAGCAGCTCTCGGCGGGTTACGCAGTAATTACGCTCCTGTTTACTGAGAGCACGGCTATAGTAAGCTATAACTCGCTCTTGACCCCCCTGAACTTGAGATAGCACTGCCCCGATTCCCCAACCACTAGCATCAGTGTCCACAACAAACTGTCCACCCACCTGAGGGAGCGCTAACACGGGAGCTGCACACAACGCTTCGCGGAGATGCCGGAATGCCTTGTCTGCCCCGTCTGTCCACTGAAATGCTGCACCTTTCTCCGTCAGCTGGTGGAGGGGAGCTGCGATGTCTGCGAACCCTTGCACGAATCTCCGGTAGTAGGAGGCTAGCCCCAGGAAGCTCCGAAGCTCACTCGTGTCGCGCGGTGTGGGCCAATGCCGGACGGACTGCACTTTTCCCGGATCGGTGGCCACTCCGTCTCCACTGACCACATGGCCCAGAAACTGAACTTTGCGCTGGAGGAGGAGGCATTTCTTGGGATGCAGCCGGAGGTTAGCAGCTTTGATAGCGCCGATCACTTGCTCCAGGCAGGCTAGGGCCTCGTCGAAGGTCGGTGCGTGTGCCAGCAGATCGTCCAGGTACAGGATGCACCGTTCCTTGGGAATGCCCGCCAGGACTCGCTCCATCAGGCGCTCAAAGGTGGCTGGGGCGTTGCGAAGCCCGAATGCCATCACCCGAAACTGCCATAGCCCCGCCCCCAGGGTGAATGCTGTCTTCTCCCTTGCCTCTGGTGCCAGCTCCACTTGCCAGTACCCACTCCGCAGGTCCAGTGAGCTGAACCATGACGACCCCGCCACTTTATCCAAAGCGTCGTCGATGCGAGGTAGTGGGTACGAATCCGCTTTGGTGGCTGCGTTGAGGCGGCGATAGTCGACACAGAACCGCCAGCTGCCGTCTTTCTTTTTTACTAGCACCACAGGGGCTGCCCATGGGCTGTTAGATGGTTCGATGACTCCGCTCTCAGCCATTTCCTTCAGCTTTTGTTCGGCTGCTTGCTGCTTAGCGATGGGGAGGCGGTGCGCACGGAGCCGAATGGGTGAAGTGGAGCCAGTGTTGATCTGGTGCTGCACGAGACTTGTCCGGGTGCAATCCTCCTCCCGGGCTGCAAACGCATCCATGTTCGCCTCCAGCAGGGCCCACAGCCGCCGACTTTGCTCTTCCGTGAGACCCTCGCTGCTGCGTCGCCAAAGCTCCCTCACCGCCTCTGGTGTGCTCTTGGCAGGGATCTTTTCGGGAAGCGGAGTTACGCTCTCCCTCTCCGGATGTGTTAGTTCTGGCTCGGACAGCCCCTCGTCTCCGTCTTGGCCGCTGGAAGTCGCTGCTACACGGCCTTGATCAGCAGTAGGACGCGCCACCAGCGGAACGCGCATCCTCCCCAGCATTAGTGACGCAGCGGGGATGTCCAGGACTGCACCCAGGGCCTTGAGCAGGTCCAGCCCGAGTATGCACACATCACGGATGGGAGCGATGCAGAACTCATGCTGCAGAGTTCTCTTGGCTAGCCTCACGCACAGTCTTTTCTTCCCTTCCATTTTAATTCTTTCCCCGGTTACTGACCTCAGCACAGTGTTGGTGGGGTCCCATTCCTCAGAGGTCTTGTCTTGGAGCTGGCGCAGAGTGCCGGGCCGGATGATTGACACGGTGGAGCCGGTGTCCACAAGGGCTGTGACTGGAACGCCCTGTATGGTGCACTTGAGCCAGAGTCCGTGTCTTGTGCCCAGCCTTCCTACCACCAGTTCTTGCTCGAGGGTGCTGGATGTCGGGGGCCCCCCACCCCTCACTGGGGAGCCCTGGTCTCGTTTCCCGCCGGCTCTGGGGCGCGACACTGGCTGGCCTTGTGTCCGCGTTTTTTACAGCGCCAGCATCGGATGGGGCTTCCAGCGGCTCTTGCTATAACTTCCGCTGGGCGAACTTGACATGCCGTGGGCTCATCTTCTTCCTCCATCTCGACTTGGTAGCAGGCGGCAGGTCTTGCGTCCTTCAGGATGAGCTCCGCTCTCTCCGCTTCCTCCACCGCTTGGCTGAGGGAGCTGACTTTGCTCAGCCTGACGTGACGCTGCAGGCTACCAGGCGCTAGCGCATTGAAAAATGCGTCTAACGCGAGCTCGTCCCACACGCTGGCCGAGAAGTCTGGGTAGGCTTGTCTCACCAGTGTGCGTAGTTCGACGGCGAGAACACCCAGTCTTTCTCCCTTCCCGTCTCCTTTCTCTCAGCTGCTGCCGCAGGACCTGAACTGCAGGGATATTGCCGAAGCGTTGACGAAGAGTCGCTTTGAGGGCCTCCAGGTTCCCGTGCTCCTCCACAGGTAGGTCCACCAGGGCTTGCAGCGCTTTGCCTTCCAGTGCTAAGCATAACCTTGTAGCGATCGTCACTGGGGACCATCCGTAGTGTCTAGCCACCACTCCCAGCTGCGCTTCATACGGCTCCCATGCGGCTTCTCCGTTATAACGAGGCAGGGTGATGCTTGCCGCCGTCGACGCGAGGGGGGCGTGGCTCTGGCAGTGACGGCCGCCGTCATCCAGCCTCGGCTCATCGCCGCCGCTCCTCCACCGCCCGCCGTCATCCAGCCTCGGCTCATCGCCGCCGCTGCTCCGGCACCGGCCGCCATAGTTCCGCTGCCGGCCGCCATCTTCCGGGCCTCGCTCGCCACCGTCCATTCTCCGACGGCGCCGCTCTTCGCTAGCCAGCCAGGCTCGTGGCTGGCTAGCCCCGTCGGGAAAGGTAGGGCAGGCGTAACGCTCGGCACCCTCCTCCCGAGGAGCACTACTTCCTCGCTGGATCTCTTCGCCACCCAGCTCCGCGATCCTCTTCTCCAGTCTGTCTAACTCGGCCGCTAGATCCCACTTCTGACACCAATGTGACGACCGCCCAGGAGACACAGAGGCAGGAAGCATTTTCTTCAGAAAATGTGCTCTTTATTAGGCTTACTGCTCCCTATTGCATTTAAACTGCAAGGAGAGTGAAACCACAAAACTCCCCTGGCTGGAAAAACCCTAGCCAGGTGATAAAACTCACTACACTACAACAAGACGGTGAACACAGTGAACAGCCATATCTGCATAGCCCCTCCTACTACAGCAGAGGGGCCCCCCCCCCCCGACATAACACTCCCCATGAACCCCGTGCTCGCCACAATATTATGACCATTAGTCATTTAAAAAGTAGAGGATATATGTATTTTTACTTTTGTAAAATTGTCTTGAAAAGTGTGAACTCTACAACCTCCTCTCAGGCATGTGCTTGTAGAACACAGGAAGTGTTTACCACAGTGCGTTGTTCAATTAGTCAGTCAGTCCATCAGTCTGGGGCAGTATGGAGCTCAGTCGACTCTCTGTAACACTCTGTGAGTAAATCTTCTCTTTATGTCTTCAGTAGAGTGAGCGCTTCTGTAATGTTCTGGGGTTTTACAGTCAGGGTCAAAAGTATTTGGACAGTGACATTGTGACAGTGGCATTTTGCCTCCATACATCATACATCGTGAATTGGAAATGAACCTATAAAGATGTGATGAAGTTAATTTTTTTATTAACTGTTTTGGTACAACAGTAATTGGACAATTAACTAATAAGCAATTTTATGGTCTGGTATGACTTGGTGTCATTATTTCATAAGTTAAGGAGATAAAAGTTCTCTACTCTGAAAGCCCGGCGCAGCCACGATCATGAGGACTGGTGAAGGTTAAATGAGTAAAAAAATATTTTAATATCTGATTATTTAAGTAATGTAATAACTTCAGACATCGGTACCCACAGATTATTATTATTATTATTATTATTATTATTATTATTATTATCTTAATCACAATTTAGAATAATAAACAGTGAAATTCAGTAGGTTAAACCTCATGTTGGTTTATGGTCACACAAATAGATTTATTAGCAGTAAACAAAAATCTATAACAATACAGTTGGATACTTAATAAAGTATTGGGGCTATACCACAGATTTTATTATGTAAATGAGGTGAATATTATCACAAATAGGAATACCACCAGAATACTCTCTGTACTGACCTGCATAAAACCTGGTGGTTAAAAAGAATAAAAAACGAGTGAGAGATCCATGGAATCAAATCCTCACAGTAATGCTCCAAAATGTAGTAGAAAGCCTTCTTCTCTGGACAGTAGAGACAGTTACTCCTGCAAAAAGCAGGGTAAACTCTTTTTAATACCCTTGATTTTGGAAGAAACAATAAATGAACAGGTGTCCCAATACGTTTGTCCATATATGCATAGTATATAAAATGTCAGTGTCAGCTTTGTTATGTGTGAACTTTCTCAGGCATGTGCTTTTACTGTAAAAACACAGAAAGTGCTGATCCCTTTAACCCAGAGTGTTGCTTAGTCAGTCAGTCATTAGTTCTCTCTGTAATCCTCTGTGAGCAAATCTTCTTTGTATGTCTTCATTAGAGGGAGTGTTGTGTGATTGAGTAACTGTATGGGAGATAGGCCAGATCTTTTGGAGATGTTTTGACCCAGTCACCTCGCCATAAAAAGAACCGTAAAAGATTCTTACACTTACCCAAGTTTCCACCCCAGACGGGTGCCTCTCTGTATACGTCTGCATCTTCCTGCTTTGACACTCTAGTTCAACCAGTTAAGCCATCACTATCCTTGTCTTCACCTCCCTGCTTTGATGTCTTCTTTCTCATGGGTTCATCTGTCCACCTGTCTGCCAAGTTTAGTACAGGTAGTAGATCTGTTAAGATAATTTGTAGTGCATTAGTCATGTCTAGAGGGGAATATATGCTAATGATAAAAGCTACATGGTAAAAACAAACAATTGAGTTCCCAGCTGGTGACAGTACCCATCTGCTCAAACCAACAACCTGTTTGCGGTTTGCCACACTGTGGTCCAGCCTACACAACTGGAGCACATCTCAATACCACACTGAAAGTCGAACATGAGTGGTATAACTGTGAGAACTTTCATCACAGTGTTTGCCTGAGATAAGCTCTTACAGCCCTAATTCTTTCACACAATTTAATTCAAGTTGAATTACCCTAAATTACATCCCTGAGGAATGTTCTCTCTGTTTTGTCTCAAGATTGCTGTTCAGGGCCTGCTTGTACATACATCTGGTCCTCTGTCTGATTTCAGCTGGTTCTCCAGAGTTCTACCTGTGATCCAGATAATATTTTTTTTAACAATTCATCATTTCCTCTGTTTGTGTCTCTGCCTTAGTGCTGATTGTCCTCATCCACTGCGGACAAACTCAAGGTCAGTCATTTTCATGTACTGGATTACTTCACTTGTACAGTGGCTCTCATGGCTTTACAGTGTAGCACCGAAATCCTGTGCCGTCTTTATTATTTCGTCGGAGTTCATTTTTAATATTGCAGCAACTTTTACTGCAGCTGGACAAGACTTTCAGACTAATCACATATCTTGTGCAAAACTCTACATATCTTTTGAAGTGTTCTTCAAGGGTTCTGTTTATTACTATACACCTCAAAGAACTACATAAATACATACATAGATCGGACTGGTAATGGCTGTAGCGCACCGAGCCTCTCCTGTTTTTAATGTACTAATTCACTGATGCTTTTACTGCACATAGTGTTGCGCTGTCATGTGCCAGGTTAGTGCCTGCACCACTGGTCAGGAAATATGGTCCAATAAACATCCATTTAGGAAACAGAATATGTGTAACTGTTGCCCTAATGGCTTCCGTTTTAATCTGAATCCAGTAGCCTCAAATGGACAGGTATTCATTTAGAACTGCTTAGAACTGCTTCCAGTGTAAATTAAGGGATTTTTTTAAATATACACATAGACAAAATTGTTGGTACCCCTCAGATAATGAAAGAAAAACCCACAATGCTCACAATGCTCAACAAAATAATTTTAAAAATGAACTCATGAAACAGGCCTGGACAGAAATGATGGTACCCTTAATTTAATATTTTGTTGCAATCACTGCAATCAAACGATTCCTGTAACTGTCAATGAGACTTCTGCACCTCTCAGCAGGTATTTTGGCCCACTCTTCATGAGCAAACAGCTCCAGTTGTCTCAGGTTTGAAGGGTGCCTTTTCCAGATGGCATGTTTCAGCTCCTTCCAAAGATGCTCAATAGGATTTAGGTCAGGGCTTATAGAAGGCCACTAGTCCAATGTTTTCATCTTAGCCATTCTTGGGTGTTTTTAGCTGTGTGTTTTGGGTCATTATCCTGTTACAAGACCCATGACCTGCGACTGAGACCAAGCTTTCTGACACTGGGCAGCACATTTCTCTCTAGAATCCTTTGATAGTCTTGAGATTTCATTGTACCCTGCACAGATTCTAGACGCCCTGTGCCATATGCAGCAAAGCAGCCCCAGAACATAACAGAGCCTCCTCCATGTTTCACAGTGTCTATGTTTGTCAACATAGAGGTGATGTGCCTTGGCAAAAAGTTCCATTCTTGTTTCATCTGTCCATAGGACATTTTCCCAAGCTTTGGGGCTTGTCAACATGTAGTTTGGAAAAATCCAGTCTAGCTTTTTTATGATTTGTTTTCAACAATGGTGTCCTCCTTGGTTGTCTCCTATGAAGTCCGCTTTGGCTCAAACAATGACACATGGTGCGATCTGATGTTCCTTGAGCTTGAAGCTCACTTTTAATCTCTTTAGAAGTTTTTCTGGGCTCTTTTGTTCCCATTCATATTATCCATCTTTTTGATTTGTCATCAATTTTCCTCCTGCAGCCATGTTCAGGGAGGTTGGCTACAGTCCCATGGATCTTAAATTTCTGAATAATATGTACAACTGTAGTCACAGGAACATCAAGCTTTTTTACCTTTAACATGCTTGTCTATACTTTTCTTTCTAATCTCCTGAGACAATTCTTTCCTTTGCTTCCTCTGGTCTATGTTGAGTGTGGTACACACACTGTCACCAAACAGCACAGTGACTACCTGTAGCCCTATATATAGGCCCACTGTCTGATTACAAGATTGTAGACACCTGCGATGCTAATTAGTGGACACACCTTGATTTAACATGCCCCTTTGGTCACACTATTTTCAGGGGTACCATCATTTTTTTAAGTAAGTTTACTTTTTAAAATAATTCTGTTGAAGCATGGTTCAAAATCAGTGTCGGATTTTCATTTGTTCATTTTCATAGAATTTTTATTTATTATTACTTTTGTCAGATTCAAGTTATTTCTGTGACCATTGTGGGTTTTTCTTATTCATAGTCTTATCGGGCCTGGACATGAGCCTTCTTGAGCAGAGGAACCTTGCATTCACTGCAGGATTTTAAACTATTACATCTCAGTGTATTACCAATGTTTTTTTTTTGGAGACTGTGGTCCCAGCTGCCTTGAGATCATTAACCAGCTCCTCCCGTGTAGTTCTTGGATGATTTTTAACCTTTCTCATGATCAATGAAACTCCACGAGGTGATAAATTGCATGGAGCTTCAGGCCTAGGTCGATTGACAGTAATGTGATTGTGCTTCTTCCACTTTCAAATAATTGCACCAACAGTTGTCACCTTCTCATCCAGCTTCTTACTAATGGCTTTGTAGCCCATTTTAGCCTTGTGTAGGTCAGACAGCTCTTTAGTCTTGCCCATGGTGGAGATGTTGGAGTGTTACTGAGTCTCTTGGCAGGTGGCTTTTTACACAAGTGACAATTTGGGACAGGTGTCTCTCATGCAGATAATGATTTCACTGAGATTAGGGTGTGTCAGTGGTCTGTGGGAGCCAACATTAGTCATGGTTTTTAGGGGATCAAATACTTAGTTCCCTCAATGAAATGCAAATAATTTTTTGTTTAAATATTATTTAATTTTCTAGATTTTCTTTTTGATATTCAATCTCTCACTGTTAAAATGAAGCTACCATAAAATCATAGACTGTTTAATTATCAGAGTCAGACTACAAACTTTTTAAAATCAGTGGGGGATCAAATACTCACACTGTATTTCCACTCATGGATATAATAGAAAAGATTGACATTGTCTTTGCACAAGTACAGCAAAACTGACTTGGTTTGAATACTCAATCTAATGAGGGAAAAGCAGCTCAAATGCAACCAAAGCTCAAAGGATCACAGATATTATGTTCTGTTTTCATGTTCCACTGTCAAACTGTTTCCCACCACAGCCTCTAAACTGCCCTGTTATCTTCTGAGAACACTCCTCACTGCTGTGGGCTGAGAATAATCTCTGGTAATGACACCTAGATCATGGCACCAGAAGGCGCTCTGCCTTAGAGTGCAGCAGTAAACACAAAGGATCGGAAATTGAATCAGACTATCCACTATCCACTATCCACTGTTTCGTATGGGGATATCTCTAATTACATGTAGCCATTTGTGTCCATCTGGACTTTTATGAACAGTGTAGGTGTTTCATCAACACTAAAGGGTTGACTATGTAGTGTTCATGGACATCAAGCTTCCTCAAACTAGGTTGTTCTGAAGACATTTTATTTTTACTCCACAGAGACACGAAAAGCTGTGGTGTCCATAAAGCCTGGTAATCAGGTGTTCTGGGGAGAGAACGTCAATCTCAGATGTGACCTAAAGGGAGGAGGAGACACCGAGTGGACATACAGCTGGTTTAAAGAGAATTCCTCCACAAATGTATCTAGTGGACAGGAATATAATATCAGCTCTGTTGGAGAGTCTGACAGTGGTGAATACACTTGCAGAGGAACAGTCAGAGGAACCTCACGCTACTCACAGATCAGTGATGCTGCTACACTGACTGTAACAGGTGGGTGCATTCATATCTTCAGTGTTATTATTATTATTATTATTAAGAAGAAGAAGAAGGAGAAGAAGAAGAAGTTAAAAAAGCACAATATGAAAATAAAATAGAATAAAATGAAATAAAGTGTAAATGCACAAACGTTTGTGGACACTCTGTCACTAATGCCAGGGGTGATCTAGAGGGGTATAAAGATGTGTGGATGTGTGGATGTGTGAATGATGGATGCTGATGCTCCATCCAGACATTTTGGGATAAGTTGAGCAGTTGGGGATAACAAAGTGGGGTGGTGATCATCCAACATCCTGACCTCTCTAACACTGAATGTCACTTGTCACTGAGAGCAATCAAATCCTCATAGCAATGCTCCTTTCAAAATCTAGTGAAAAGACTTCTTCCCTGGACGGTAGAGACAGTAACTCTAACAAAAGCAGAATAAACTCTATTTTTAAACCCTTGATTTCAGAAGAAACCATGAGCAGATGTCCCAATACTTTTGTCCATATATTATACATGAAGGACAGTTTCATTTTCAATAAAAGCTACATCTAAACGTAACTAGTAACATAGTAAAGAGTCTTAATGTGTTTTAATTATCATACCGCAATTGACTGTGCGATTCCAATGCTCTGAATGCACGGCTGTTCCTTTCTTTCTATAGATCTACCCAGAGCTACACTGACTGTAGAAGAAGACAGTACTATGTTTCCTGAAGTGATTCTGAAGTGTGAGATTAACGCTTATGATGGATGGAGATATCAGTTGTATCAGCAGAAATGGGGTCACTGGTCTGCAGTGCATTGGTCTGAGTATCACAGTTCATATGGAGACAGACTCATCATCAGAGACGAGGATACATTGCATGGAGATTTCAGATCCCAGTGTCGGTGTAGAGGAGAACGACATGACAGACCACAATTCTCACAGTACAGTAACTCTGTTACTGCAAGGGGTGAGCTTGTAACCATCCTTCACATTCTGCAAATCCGATTATCATAAGCGCTATTACACATTACTTCTAATGTTCTAACTTCTGACAAACACAAATGTGCAAATGCACACACGGCTTGTATCGTCCCTGTAGAGAAGTACTGTCAATAGAATAGGACTCTCTGGAGCAGATAAATATGAACCTGTTGGCACCATGCCTCCTAATGCCAGACATGGGCTAGAGGGGTATGAAGCCCCCCAGCATTGAGCTGTGGTGTGATGGAATGATGGTTGGTGCTCCATCCAATACTTTTGGGATGAGTTTAAGGGGTTCATTCAAAATCCAGACCTCACTAACACTCTTGTCGCTGAATGCAATCAAATCCTCACAGCAATACTCCTCCACAATCTATAAGAAAGCCTTCTTCCTTGAACAGTAGAGAATTTGGTGTCCCAATACTTTTTTGTGCCTCTTCTCTTCTCTTTTGTTCCCACAGTCGTTCCCAGAGCTACACTGATTGTAAGTCCAGACAGTACTGTGTTCACTGGAGAGTCAGTCACCATGAGGTGTGAGATACTGTCTTACCGGAGATATGAGTGGAGATATGGATGGGTATATCAGTGGTATAAAGACAGCAGGAGGATTACTGCATCTGACTACCAACCATATACCTTATACACCATACGTTCAGCAGCAGATCAGGGTCATTACTGGTGTAGAGCAATGTCTTTGCGCGGACATTTCTTCTCAAAGGAGAGTAACAGAGTGTATCTCTCTGTTAAAGGTGAGTGGTTACTGTGGTGACGACTCTGAGAGCAGTGTGTGAACTCTGACACTTCATGGTTTGAACTGTACTCTTCATCTCCAACTGCAGAAACACCTAAACCTGAACTCTCATCCAGCTTTAAAGGAGCTGCACTGATAGGAAACCCAGTGACTCTGTACTGTAAACTGGACCAGTCTGCTGGATGGAGGTTTTACTGGTCCAAACACTCACAGACCCCTGAGAATGATACCACCACTAGGACACCCTCCTATACCATCAGATCAGTTAGTGTCTCTGATGGAGGTCAGTACTGGTGCAGAGCTGGGAGAGGAAACCCAGTCTACTACACAAACTACAGTGATGCACTCTGGGTAAACATTACTGGTAAGTAGGAGACTTTGTACTAAATTGGACGTTTTTGGCGATATTTTGAGTTCATCTGGTGTGAAAAGTTCCTAACTGCTGATGATATTGGTTTATTAATGTCTGATGTTCCTTATTAATTGCTGTCAGACTAAAGTAAAGACTTTCAGGTGTATTGTCTGGAATACTTTTCTGGACACTTACCATCTTAATCATGGCAGAAATGTTGATGTGCAAAAGAACGAGTGGAGGATAAGGAGTTAAAGGATTAGTTGTTTATTAGTTTGGTGCCCTTAGTACCTTTAGGGTGGTTTCACCGCTGAAAGTCAGCTGAAAGTCCGGACCTAGGACTTTTGGGTTTCATACCGCAGTTTAGCAAGGGCACTAAAGATCTTTGCTATGTCCCGTCTTTATCACATACATGGGCTGCCTCTCTCTATCCTTTCTGATTGACACTGTGGCATTCTCAATGCAAAGTATCCCAGTTCAGACTGGTGTACTTAGTATAGAGTACAAACCCCTGCGTCCGGGAGCACAGCAATGGAACATTCTGGGATATTTGGCTGTGCGAAGTCCACACATCCTGATGCATCCTCAATAACCCGGGTGGAACGAGAACATATCAGAGCTGGATGGAACAGTATTTGGGCTGCAACCTCACAGGAACAAGTCCACAGGAAGTTCAGACAAGAATGCAGATTGAGAAATGGCCATTGACTGGTTCATAGAAGGACATGCGTCAGACATTCAACGGGTTGTCAATTTGGCAAGTTGCCCCAGGTGTTGTGCCAAATTCTGCTTCCCTGCCATAATCTGACTCTTTTCCAGTGCAAGCAGCAGAATGTGTGGAACAGATGACCTTTTTCAGATTTCGTTAATAAGGGTTAACCTACAGTTAGATCAGAAACGGGAATCGCAAGCAATAATCTGTTGCATACTGCTGCGTGATTTGCGCACACACAAAGGGGAGCTGGATTCTTTTTTCTATTGTTTAATGGGTGACAATAGCCAGCCTTAGCTTCCTGTAATTGGTCAGAGTCCAAACCATCCCAAAAAAAATTAACCATGGTTCACCTCTTTTGGTCGGACCAAATTTTGTCCTTTGGTCTGGACCATGGTTTGTGGCAATCAAGGTAGGTGTGAAAGCACCCTTAGATACCCCTGGTAACACTGGTAGTATTATTTGGTACTGGTTCGAATATCCACAAACTACAAGTTAGACATGCCTGAATGCTGCAGGAGTTTTGGAGTTACAGTTAAACAGTGCAGTTTTTTCATTTGAATGGTTGAATGTTAAGGTTAATGTGTAGCAGATTAACCTTGTGGGTTTTTGTAATTCAGCAGTGATCAGGCATACCGTATATCATCTGTTAATGATTCGCTAATTTTTATTTTAGGATGTTTTCATATAATTTTATAACTAATTCACAAATGCATTTTGTTACAGAGCGTGCAGAAGCTGTGTTGTCCATAAAGCCTAACAATCAGGTGTTCAGAGGTGAGAGTGTCACTCTCAGGTGTGACGTACAGGGAGGACGAGTCACTGAATGGACATACAGCTGGAATAGGAGTGATTACACTCACCACGCATCCAACACATCACAAGAGTACAGAATCAGCTCCGTTACAGAGTATGACAGCGGTAAATACAGCTGCAGAGGGGAGAGGAGGAGAGACTCCTTGAGATCAGAGATCAGCAATGCTGTTACCCTCACTGTGTCTGGTGAGTCTCTGAGGTAATTTGGGACATTCCCTTAAAATAGGCACTCAATTAATCTTAGCAGAAATATGAGTGAGACTGATCTCAGTATGCTGATAGTCTGTGTGCTTCATCATCAACAGCAGAAACACCTAAACCTGAACTCTCATCCAGCTTTAAAGGAGCTGCACTGATAGGAAACCCAGTGACTCTGTACTGTGAGCTGAACCAGTCTGCTGGATGGAGGTTTTACTGGTCCAAACACACACAGACCCCTGAGAATGAGACCACCACTTGGACACCCTCCTATACCATCAGCTCAGTTAATGTCTCTGATGGAGGTCAGTACTGGTGCAGAGCTGGGAGAGGAAACACAGTCTACTACACAAACTACAGTGATGCACTCTGGGTAAACGTTACTGGTGAGTAGGAGACATTCTACCATCTGACTTTTCTAGCTACTTTCTGTCTGTTTTAGACAGCTTTATTCACAGTCATTAATGCTAGTGTTTTTTTCACAATAACTCTCCTCCTGGACATACAGGGTACTGCGCATGACCATGTGACCATGTGCTTTGGCTCTGGTTGTTGGCCAGGCTTCTCTGAAGCTCCACTTAACCTCACCATCTCAACACACCTGCATGAGTTGGATGATTAGACATTAAGCATCTGAGTTAGATGTAGCATGTCAGAATTCATATGGTTTGGTGGAGGGGCAAGGCCTGAGCAAGTAAGGAGATGTGTGTCATGGTCCATCTCTGTGTTTGTTGTTCAGTTAGGAACCTTGTGAAGAGGTGATGTCCAGAAATGGTGTGAAGAAATGGTGTCCAGATAGATCACAAGGTGCCAGATGTGTCAGGGCAGGTGATGTTAGACTGGATATAGGAAATGGCCTGTATGGCAAAATATAAAGGATGTAGTTGAAGGAGTTGAGCTTGGCCCAGTAGAAGTAGACAATTGAAGTTCATTCTTGGAGGGTCCACAGGTGCAGGCTTGGAGGACTGGAAAAGACATGAAGAGTCATGTGTGGACAGACGGACGGACGGCCATTAAAATGTATTGTGCAAAAAGTAAAGGAGTCAGTTTAGGAGCAGGAATGAAGTAAGGAGGCTAAAATCTGAGACATGGAGGATCTACAAGTGTAGATCAAAGGGGACTGGCGAAGACATGGAGGCGTCCATGGCAGGTGAAACCTCCAGGATAAAGAAGAAGATAAATCCAACAGGACTGGCAACTGAGGGGCTGCAAAGACATAGAATGGGGTGGTAGGGTGGAGGGGAGAGATCAAGAGAGAGAGAGAGATAGAGAGAGGGAAGGATAGACTGTATCGGGTAGGTTTACTGTAAACTCCCAGAGAAAGGAGAATCCCCACATAGCTGGATCTCAGTCACAGGTTTGCTGTGTTTAATAGGATGGTTAATTGACAGATGTCTCATAATGGGGACAGTTATTTTTATACTACATGCTGATGATTTTATTGCTTTTATTTATTTGATCAGGTGTGTCTAATTCAGGAACCTCATTCTCAGTGCTCAGTCTGCTCAGCAGTCTAATGGCAGCTTCTCCGTATCTGCTGGTGTCCATCATACTGGGGGTCAAATGCTACAGAGCTCGAGGTAAGAGCCCTCAGACTGTGGGTCATTTATATCGAACACACCTTCAGTCTCACTAAGACGTGCCTTTTATTAAGCATTTTATTATAATAATTAATGATAATAATTGTGTATTTCACAGCTAAACCTGATGAGGTGAACAGCAGAGAAGAGGTGGTTGAAGCTGAGGATTCTTGCTGAGTGTCGAATGTCAAACTGCTGCAGTGTAATTAGAACTGGATGTGATTCAGATCCTCAATTAGGACCGGCTTCATTCTGCAGGGCAGTAATGGAGGGCTTTAATAACAGCGCCACCCACTGAAACATCCAGGTGGTTTTATTAAGCTCTGTTCTGCTTCTGTATCTATAGCACTGCATCAGCAGATCCAAGACCAATTAAAATCAAATGATTATCAAAGGGTGTTTTTATGCTATCAGTTTAAATAGGTTTGATTCTTGATGCATATTCATTTAGCTCTCTGTGGGACGGTTTACCAGACCTAGACCTTTTAATGCTGTCGAGTTGAAGATTCGTCCTTTTTTTTAGTATTAATTTGACATTTGACTCGTTTAACTGTATTTAAATTGCTTTTTATTACCTGTAATGTTTTTAAGCTGTAGTAAACATCAAATCACAAACATTACATGCAGAATTATTTACGCAGTATGTTTATATGATAGATGACTTTAATTTTTACTATATATTATACTTACTTTTACTTATTATATAGTGCTTATTCTCATTTTTCAAAGCAAGGAATTGTAATACATTTTGCATTATTTTTATTAATATTGTTAAATGGAGTAAAAATACTCCTGTATGTCTGTTTTAATATTCATACTTGTCATACTTCATGTCTGAGGTAAGAAACATCCAAAATGTCAAAAAAGGACTAGGAGCAAAACACAATGTTGGAAATACCCCAAGAAGCAGAAAAAAGACCATACTTCCCTGTAATAGGATAAGGCAGGTGTAAAGTTTGAAATGCCACAGGCTGGTTTATTGCACATTACACCCAAAACACACCCATGGCTAATTAGGAAACTTAGTACATGCCTTTTGCGCATTTCGATCCGTGCAAGGCCTACTTTTCCTGTCGTTATGATAGCAAAGACACACTGACGCCCTAAATCAAGCTGCACGGTGCACGACTGACGGCTTGCCCAAAGAACGCTAATACAGGGCCCTGTATGTCTCTCTCTTGGGTAATACTTTATCCTTTATCCTGGCCCCTGTTGGCCAATTACAGGGCTGCACCCTATCCTACATTACAGCCGAGGGTCTTAACAAAATGTACACAGATATGTGTGTTTTTTTTAGTTAGTCATATTCATATGCAGCATCCAGCTCATGACCAATGAAAGGACAGAGGACGCTGAATGAATCGGTCTCATTTCACAACTCCCACTTACCACTGCTATAAGAGTTGACCTGATGACCTGTTTGCATTCTGCCCCCGCGAACTTCACACCAACCTCAATATCCTCAATATACCAGTTCTTTGAAAAACAGAGTTTATATAGCATCAGTGACTAAAAGCCATTTTTAGCATTGCACTTAGAAACGCATAGGCTACTTCCTTAGTGAAACCTACAATGTACCCAGCATCAGATGTCACATGACTGTCCAGATGCAGATGTCATATAGTTGTTTTTGGGGCTAAATCTGGTTGGCCCATCATGGACTTCTTTTGGACTATTTAGCCTAAAAATACCCGCTGGGACTGCTGGATGATTTGGTAGGACTGCTGGATGATTTGGTAGGGCTGCTGGATGATTAGCTAGGACTGCTGAATGATTTGGTAGGACTGCTTGATGATTAGCTTGGAATGCTGTATGATTTTGTATGACTGCTGGATGATTTGTTAGGGCTGCTGGATGATTTGGAAGGACTGCTGGATGATTTGGTAAGACTGCTGGATGATTTGGAAGGACTGCTGGATGATTTGGTAGGACTGCTGTATGATTTGGTAGGACTGCTGTATGATTAGCTAGGAATGCTGGATGATTTGGTAGGACTGCTGTATGATTTAGTAGAACTGCTGGATGATTTGGTAGGACTGCTGGATGGTTAGCTAGGAATGCTGGATGATTTGGTAGGACTGCTGTATGATTTAGTAGAACTGCTGGATGATTTGGTAGGACTGCTGGATGGTTAGCTAGGACTGCTGCTGGCTGATTTGGTAAGACTGCCGGGTGATTAGCAGGACTGCTGGACATTTATCTGACTGCTGGATTATTAGCTTGTCTAAATCTTCTGTTGCCAATCAAGTGTGCAGGTGTGTTTCTGTGTATTTTAGTACTAATAATATTAATCACAATAGACTATGAGCTAAATTGTACATTTCCTCACTGACATTTTTAAGTTTAGTTTTACGTAATCTAAAAAAGCAGCAGACCTTTACACTGCCCTGCTATCAAAACCAGCAAACCAGGCAAGTAATTACCAGTTTAGACAACGTTATATGAACATCCAGCTCATGGATGTTTATTATATGCAGCATCCAGCTCATGACCAATAAAAGGACAGAGGACGCTGAATGGATCGGTCTCATTTCACAACTCCCACTTACCACTGCTGTAAGAGTTGACCTGATGATCTGTTTGCATTCTGCCCCCGCGAACTTCACACCAACCGCAATATGCTAACCAGTTCATTGAAAAACAGAGTTTATATAGTATCAGTGACTAAAAGCCATTTTTAGCATTGCACTTAGAAACGCATAGGCTACTTCCTCAGTGAGACCTACAACTGGTTTTTGATACCATCTACCCAGCATCAGATGTCACATGACTGTTCAGATGCAGATGTCATATAGTTGTTTATTGAGCTAAATCTGGTTGGCCCATCATGGACTTCTTTTTGGACTATTTAGCCTAAAAATAGACTGTATTCTGCCTCAAGACCCTATTTATTTAGCCCATACACTGGGCTGTGTTTAGTCTGTTTGTTCTGGTCCGAATTATTTGGTAGGACTGCTGGATGATGGTTTTTTCAACCATTTTACATAATTTATATAAGATTTGCGTCATTGAGATAGCAATCCGCCAAAGTCCACACCTGGCTCTTAAAGGGCCAAAACACACCCATGATTAATTAAGAGACTTAGTACATGCCTTATGAGTGTTTTGATACAAGGCATACTTTTACCCTCATTCAAATAGCAAAGATGCAATGACACAGTGCATGGTTGACGGCTCGCCAAAAGATCCTTAAAATAGGGCCCATATTTTTTCCAAAATAGCTTTTATTGTGTATGTTTTAAAGAATAATACTAATTATTACACTTTCATTATAAAAAGACACAATTAATACACAAATTCAGCCATTCAAATTAGCATTCAATTATTACATTTTTTGTGCTTAAAAAAAAAAAAAAAAAATATATATATATATATATATATATATATATATATATATATATATATATATATATATATATATATATATATATGATTTATATATATATATAAAGGAGAATATGTTCTGTGAGGTGTTATTTCAGTAATTAGAAAAGGACATATTTTATGTCTGTTCCAATGATCTGTTTAACTCTGCTACGTCAATTATGATATTAAATAAAAAAAATTGTTCTAAAATAAATGTGACCTGCAACCGGTAATGTCATTCTTCCTCTCTTATTATTGTGTACAAAATGTTGAGGATCTTCCAGCAGTAACTCAATTATTTGTTAAATCTCCTACTGGCATAATGCAGGGAATATAATTCAGTTGTTAAAAGGATAATGAAAATATGTAAAATAAATCAAGGGGTTTAAGCACAAAATGGAATTGACCATTTGTCAAGTCTTGGGACACCTGCTCATTCATCATTTCTTTCAGAATATTATTAAAGAAATATTATCCTGCTTTTATGGGAGTACCTTTATACAGCCCCACAGCATTGAGCAACTGAATTAAAGCAGCTGAAGGCATTCATTAGAAAGGGTGTCCACAAACATTTGGACATACAGCAAATATAAGGTTTAGGTAAGACAGTGGTACATGTAAGCACACCTTTGATTTAAAAATGGCTAATACTGAAACTAGAACTGAAACCCATTTTAATGAGTTTTTGCGAATTTCTTGTTAAGCAACAGCTTATCAATCACATATTCATGGGCATTAAGCAGAGTTTTAGTGGAGTATGTCCATCAAACCAGAAGACCAACAGGATGCTCAGCAATCTGTAAAATCCTTTGTCCATGTGTCCACTATCACAACAACACTGAACAAGAATGGTGTCCATAGAAGGTCACCACTAAGGAAACCACAGCTGTCCACAAAATTGTGGCCCATCTCAAGTTTCCCCAAGACCACCCGGAGGTTGATGATAGCTGGCAAAGCGAGATCTATAGGTTAATAATATTCAAGTGTTCACTTACTTTTTCTAGCCTGCACTGTGGATGTTTACGTAATTGCTCATTAAAACACATGAACAGTACTCAGTGCACTGTTTATGCTGTTTACTGTTTATTACTTTTGCTGTTTATTTTTGAGAGTTATTAGTTGTTTGTCTATAATTATGACTAAGATAGCTGTATCAGCAAACAGCTCACACG
This sequence comes from Salminus brasiliensis, assembly GCF_030463535.1. Lineage (NCBI taxonomy): Eukaryota > Metazoa > Chordata > Actinopteri > Characiformes > Bryconidae > Salminus > Salminus brasiliensis. Next base: position 8,383,725 of record NC_132886.1, read on the forward strand.
GCATTTAGCTGATGCTCTTATCCAGGGCGACTTACAAGGTTACTCATATTACAGAGGTGGGCCGGTGTAGTGTTAGGAGTCTTGCCCAAGGACTCTTATTGGTGCAGCACAGTATAGTCACCCAGACTGGGAATTGAACCCCAGTCTCCCATGTGGTTGTAGCTTACTGGCTTACTGGTAGTGGTGTTATCTGGTGTTTTCTGTTGTGCCACATCACACCAACCACCTGCAGTCTTATTGTAGACAGATTAAAACTGATGGTCTGTTTGCACTTTAACCACACAATTCAGTTCTCGGTTTGGGAAACAGAAATAGCATCAATGACATCAACCCATTTTTAGCATCACACACAGAAGCACATACTTCCGTAGGTTTCAACTCAGTTGGTTCAGAATGACTTTCCTCTTTTTAAGTATTACTGAAATTGAGTACTTATACTTTTACTAAATTGTCATGACTGGCTGTGGTTCCTTGCTGCCATTTTAATTATAGTACACTACATGTCCACATATTTGTGGACACCTTTTTAATGAATGCATTAAGCTACTTTAAGTGGCACCAATTGCTGCCACATATGTGCAAATGCACACACACACACACACACACACACACACACAGCTTGTCTAGTCCCTGTAGAGAAGTACTGCCAATAGAATAGGACTTTTTGGAGCAGATGAAACTGATGAACCTATTGGCACCATTCCAGGTGTGGCAGACTATAGTCGAGGACATTTGATAAATTGGAGATGGATATATTAGTGCAGGTGTTCCTCTTTTAAAGTTCTCTCTCTCTCTCTCTCTCTCTCTCTCTCTCTCTCTCTCAGGAAGTTAAGGAGAGTTATTTGACACAGAGCGTTGTTCAGTCAGTCAGGCAGTCAGTCTGTCAGTACTGGGACAGTATGGAGCTCAGTCCACTCTCTGTAATACTCTGTAAGTAAATCTTTTCTTTATGTCTTCAGTAGTGGGAGCGCTGCTGCATTAAGGGGTTAATCTGCAGTCTGAGGTGCTCTGAGCATCAGTTTCTGTGTGACTGAGTGACTGTGTAAAGCTCAGCAGGTTTTTAAGCTTTTATTTAATGCTGAACTCAGTGTACAGACTTCTAGATGAAGGTCTGAAAATTTCTTAACTTTAATTTTATTTTAAAACACCATTTGAGTTATCAAATCTTCGTATGTAGTGTTTGAGCAAAGCTACTCGCTTTAACCACTGAAACATGAACCGCTAATGAGGGAGTGCTGCATCTTTACTCTAAAACTACATCCACTTCTCATCATCCACCAACATATCTTATAGAATATCTACAAAGTTTTTCTAAACCCTAAACTACTGTAAATTCTGATTATTTAATTACTGTACACAATGAAGCTTAAACTACAGTAAATTCTGAAGCCAAAACTACTGTAAACACTAAAGCCTAAATTACTATTAATATTGAAGCCTAAACTACTGTAAATACTGAAGCCCACACTACTGTAAATATTAATGTCTAAACTACCTAAATTAATGCCTATGATGCCTTAACTACTGTACATAATGAAGCTTAAACTACAGTAAATACTGAAGCCTAAACTACTGTAAACACTGAAGCCTAAACTACTGCAAACACTAAAGCCTAAATTACTATAAATACTGAAGCTTAAACTACTGTAAATACTGAAGCCCAAACTATTGTAAAAATTAATGCCTAAACTACTGTAAACACTGAAGCCCAAACTATTGTAAATGTTAATGCCTAAACTCCTGTAAACACTGAAGCCTAAACTACTGTAAATATTGAAGCCTAAACTACTGTAAATATTAATACCTAAACTACTGTAAACACTAAAGCCTAAATCACTATAAATACTGAAGCCTAAATTACTGTAAATACTGAAGCCTAAACTACTGTAAACACTGGAGCCTAAACTACTGTAAACACTAAAGCCTAAATCACTATAAATACTGAAGCCTAAATTACTGTAAATACTGAAGCCTAAATTACTGTAAATACTGAAGCCCAAACTATTGTAAATATTGAAGCCTAAACTACTGTAAACACTAAAGCCTAAACTACTGTAAATACTGAAGCTTTAACTACTGTAAATATTGAAGCCTAAACTACTGTAAATATTAATGCCTAAACTACTGTAAATACTGAAGCTTAAACTACTGTAAACATTGAAGCCTAAACTACTGTAAACACTGAAGCTTAAACTACTGTAAACATTGAGGCCTAAACTACTGTAAATTCTGATGTTTTAACTACTGTAAATACTGAAGCCTGAACTACTGTAAACTCTGATGTCTTACTACTGCAAATTCTGAAGCCTAAACTATTGTAAATCCTGACTTGTTAAAACTAAATAAGCTCACCTCTAAGTATATATCATTTGTGGGTTTTTTTTTTTTGATAGGCTTTCTAATAATAAAATCAGACTGGTCCATGTTTTAACATAACCAAGCAGGTTTACAAAACAGAAAATCTGAAAACTCTGGACTGGGTTTAACCCTTTTAATGCAGAGGCTCACTACACAGTAAGGTGTATTACTCAGTAACTACAGGGTCTTCTGTACAAACTTGTGGGCCATTTTCTGTTTAAGGGGTTAAAAGGGCTCTCAAAACCTATTAAACATGCTTGTGTTCCTTCTCATTGTTTTATTTTAGAAATAAATGTAATATTTGAATTTATAAACAACAGAAACATTTAGAACTATTCTAAATAATAATTGTAATTACTTATGTAATAAGTGGCGCAACAGATAACACCACTACCTGCCACTGAGTTACCACCCCATGTGGGAGGCTGGGGTTCGATTCCCAGTACTGGGTGACTATGCTGCACTACACCAATAACAGTCCTTGGGCAAGACTCCTAACACTACATTGGCCCACCTGTGTAATATGAGTAACCTTGTGAGTCGCTCTGGATAAGAGCGTCTGCTAAATGCCATAAATGTAAATATGCAATTATATTATTAAAAATAATGCACAGTTTCCTCTGTTTTTGCCTTTAGGGCTGACTGCACTTATCCACTGTGGACAAACACAAGGTGAATCTTATTTAATCTGTATTTATGTTTATTTGCATATTTCCTTACATTCAATAGAGGACTGTAAAAGATTACCCAAATGCAGGAAGCTGTTTATTAAAACTATTCTTTTTAAATAAATAAATTAATAAATAAATGCATACTTGCACATTATTACTGTTAAAACAAAACTTTGCATCTCCAAAATGGTGACTTTACAGGGGACAATATTCTACTATATATATGGAAACAACACAGGTCACTTATAATGGTGCTACATATTATTTTTGCTGTAATAGTGAGAATCTTAATGATTTCATAAGAGAAACTAAATATAATGGGGGGCAATGGTGGCTGAGAGGTTAGAGCACTGGGCTAATGATGACAGGGTTGTGGGTTCAATACCTGGGCTCAGCAAACTGCCACTGCCACTGATGACACTGGTCACTGGTTTTATGTGACACAAGGCTACAAAAAAGCAGATTATAAAGGGGACAGTCCTACCAGGGACCCGTCCTACCTCGGCTGCAGCCTAGGCTGTTTTAGAACCCAGCTAGAGTCTGCACAGTAGAGACCACGCCTACGTTTCGGTAGACCCTCCCTTATTTGTTGTCTTGTTTTCTTTATTTTTTTTAAGCTGTGGTCTCCATAAAGCCTGATAATCAGGTGTTCAGAGGAGAGACGGTCACTCTCAGATGTGACCTGCAGTGTGGGGAAGGAGACACTGAGTGGACATACACCTTGAATAAGGATGGTAACACAGTTTTTCCATTGAGAACATCTCAGGAGTTCAGAATCGGCTCCGTTACAGACTCTGACAGTGGTGACTACACCTGCAGAGGGACAGTAAGAGGAACCTCAGGCTCCTCAGAGACCAGTCCTGCTGTTAGGCTGACTGTATCAGGTGAGTGTGATCTTCTCTCCAGTCTTCATTAACCTCACCATCACTTCACTACAGAGAAGATCAGCTGATTATTATTATTATTAACCACCAGAGGAGATGCTGTGGTTAGTGGAGATCAGTATCAGTGTAGGGGAGAACGATATAATAGACCACCGTCATCATATTACAGTAACTCTATTACACTCACTGTAACAGGTAAGGTTTTAGGTTGAGGGTAGGGTCACTGTTAGGTTTAAGGCCAGGGTTTAGTTATGGTTTAGAGTTTGGGTTGAGGCTACGTTTTGTGTGAGGTGTAGGCCCATGGTTTTGGGTTGAGGTTAAGGTTAGGCCTAAATGTAGGACCAGAGATGTTTACAGTTAGTTTTTAGTTTGTGGTTAAGGTCAGATCTGGGTCTGGGTCTAGGTCTAGGGCCTTCCTAAGCGGTTTAAGCTGTGGGTTAAGGTTTGCGTAAGATTTGGGTCCATGGTAAGACATTTTGGGTTGAGGGTAAGGTTGCTGTAAGATTTAGGACCAGTGTAAGACATTTGTGTTCAGGTTTGGGTTGAGGTTTAAGGTTGTTTAAGGTTTAGGACCATGGTAAAACGTTTAGGTTTGGGGTTGAGGTTTAGGTACGGATTAGGTCTAGATTTAATGTTCAGTAAAATTCCTGTGAATTTAATAGATATTTAGTTGGATGTAGTTACAGGTGGGTAGGGTTACTTTTAGGTTTCAGACCAGGTTCAGAAGTTTAAGTTTAGATTTTTATTAGGTTAAGACTAAGTTTTGTGTGAGGTTTAGGTCCATGGTAAAATGTTTACGTTTAAGTTGTGGGTTGAGGTTAAGGTTAGTGTTTAGGACCATACTAGTACGTTTAAATTTACATTTTGGGATGAGACTAATAAGAAGGTTGTGTTCAGGTTCAGGTTGAGGTTAAGACTAGTTTAAGTTTAGGTCCATGGTAAAAAGCCTAGGTTTGGGGTTGAGGTTTAGCTAAGGATTAAGTCCAGATTTAATGTTCAGTACAATTCATGTGAATTTAACAGATATTTAGTTGTGTGGTTACAGTGGTTACAGGTGGGTAGGGTTGCTGTTAGGTTTCAGACCAGATTCAGAAGTTTAAGTTTAGGTTTTGAGTTGAGACTAAGGTTTTTATAAGGTTTAGGTCCATAGTAATAGACTGGATTCCCGGAAAAAGATTAAGAGTAGTCCTGGGCTGGATTTTTTTTTTTCTTCAAATGAAAATCTCAATTTTAAATTCTCTGTAATCCAGCAATAGTTAATATCTGTTTGGGAAATAGGCCAAAAAAAAAGTTTAGGTTTAGGGTTGAGGGTAGGGTTAATGTTTAGGATCACAGTAAGATAGTTAAGTTTAGGGTTTTAGGTTTAATTTTTGACCAGGTTTAGAGGTAAGAACTTCAAATGTAGGTTTTGGACTGAGGTTAGAGTTAGGACCAAGTTTTAGGTTCAGGAAAATGAAGGTGAATCTAATAGATATTTATTTTGTATGTAATTGTTATTATGTGTTATGGGCAAGTAAACAGTCTACACAACATCTGAAGTGCACTATCCAATTACAGCATTACAATTATTATTGCATTTAAAAAGTACAACGATTTCTGATGAGATAAGTCAGATAAGTCTGCTTTAAAAAGCCTCAAAAAATCAACCCAGAAATCTTTCCTCTCTGTTTCACAGCTTTACCCAGAGTTACACTGACTGTAGAACCCAGCTGGAGACCCATGTTCACTGGAGAGTCAGTCACTCTAAAGTGTGGGATACAGTCTCACAGTGACTGGACATATCAGTGGTATAAAGGCAGCAGTAGAACTGCAGTCTCTAACTTTCAGCTAAATACCTTCATCATCAGCTCAACAGCAGATCAGGGTCAGTACTGGTGTAGAGGAGAGAGAGATAACAGACCCATGTCATCACAGGAGAGTAATCCGGTTACTCTTACAGTGAGAGGTAGGTTTACTGCTCTGTACATCACTGTACATAAAAATGAAAGTTCATTTAGGTTCTGCTCAATTCAGTTGTTGGTCCAATTGTGTTTAAATACAGTGTCTAACCATTTACAAAATTCAAATGAACCATGATTTATACTAAATGAACAGCTTCACACATACACCAGTCCCCCAGTTAGACTGACTGTATCAGGTGAGTGTGATCATCTCTCTGGTCTTCATTAACCTCACTGTCACTTCCCTACAGAGAAGATCAGCTGATAATTACTAAATTATTATAAAATAAATCAAATTATTAACTTCAGATGTTTCTAAAGTTCTCCTTTCTTCTATAGACCTACCCAGACCTACACTGACTGTAGAACCAGACAGTACTGTGTTCACTGGAGAGTCAGTCTCTCTGAAGTGTGAGATTGACACTCATGATGGATGGACATATCAGTGGTATAAGCAGAATAATCAGCGTAGATGGTCGTCAGTGCGCCAGCCTGCAACTCACACTGTAAACAGAGACACTCTCACCATCAGAGGAGATGCTGTGGTTAATGGAGATCAGTACCGGTGTAGAGGAGAACGACATAACAGAGCCCAGTTATCATATTACAGTAACTCTGTTACACTCACTGTAAAAGGTGAACTCATCTATATTATCCATTTATTCAAAAACATCAACCAGGGGAAAAAAATAATGATAGAAATATGTAATAGAATAATACACACCTTATGGTTGTTAGGCTCTTTCTGCTGTTTCCTCAGCTTTACCCAGAGCTACACTGACTGTAGAACCCAGATGGAGACCCGTGTTCACTGGAGAGTCAGTCACTCTGAAGTGTGGGATACAGTCTCACAGGAACTGGAGATATCAGTGGTATAAAGGCAGCAGGAGAACTGCAGTCTATCAGTCTCAGCTAAACACCTTCACCATCATCAGTTCAGCAGCAGATCAGGGTCAGTACTGGTGTAGAGGAGAGAGAGCTGGCAGACCCACATCATCTCAGGAGAGTAACAGAGTGGATCTCTCTGTTAAAGGTGAGTGATTACCGTGTTCTTCATCTCCAACTGCAGAAACACCTAGACCTAAAAAAGGAGCTGCACTGATAGGAATCCCAGTGACTCTGTACTGTGAGCTGAACCAGTCTGCTGGATGGAGGTTTTACTGGTCCAAACACACATAGACCCCTGAGAGTGAGACCACCACACTCCTACACCATCAGATCAGTTAGTGTCTCTGATGGAGGTCAGTACTGGTGCAGAGCGGGGAGAGGAAACCCAGTCTACTACACTCAGTACAGTGATGCACTCTGGGTAAACGTTATTTTACCATGTACTACAATTCCCTGTGTCCGTGAAGCCCTGGACCTGCAACATTAATCTAAGGGGAAACATTAATTACCAAAAGCTAAACTAAACAGATGAGTTTTCAGCTTAGATTTAAAGATTGAGACTGTGTCTGAGCCCCGAACATTATCTGGAAGGTTATTCCAGAGTTTGGGGGCTTTATAAGAAAAGGCTCTTCCCCCTGCTGAGGTTTTCTGAATTTTGGGAACGAGTAAGAGTCCAGCACCCTGAGATCTAAGTATTACTGATGGTTCCTAATATGTAATAAGATCCCCCAGGTACTCAGGAGCGAGGCCATGTAGGGCTTTATATGTTAATAGAAAAATTGTATAGTCAATACGGATTTGAACTGGGAGCCAATGAAGTGCTGATAGAACTAGACTGATATGGTCAGATTGTCTAGTTTTAGTAAGGACTCTGGCTGCAGCATTTGGAATCAGCTGAAGTTTATTGAGGTTCCTGCTGAAACAATCTGACAGTAGTGCATTACAGTAATTCCAGCCTTGAGGTAATAAAAGCGTGTACTAGCTTTTCTGCGTCCTGTAGAGATAAGAGTTTCTTAGTTTGGCGATGTTCCTAAGCTGCATAAAGGCTGTTCTACTAATATTAGCTATATGTTGCTCAAATGATAAATCTGAGTCGAATATGACGCAAAGATTTTTAGCTGCTAAACCAGGAATGATAGAAGAATCAGCCAAGTCTAACATTAAGTCTGATAGTTTATTTCTAGAGTCTTTTGGACCTAAAAGGAGAACTTCGGTTTTGTCACTGTTGAGGAGAAGGAAGTTATGTGACATCCAGAGTTTTATATCCTTTACACAGTCCTCCACTTTCTGTAATCTAAATTTAGCGTCAGGTTTGGCTGATATATAGAGCTGTGTGTCATCTGCATAGAAATGGAAATTAACGCCATGTCTGCTTATAACTGAGCCCAGTGGTAACATGTATAATGTAAATAATAGCGGTCCTAAAATAGAGCCTTGCGGAACTCCATATCTTACTTCTGCGTAGTTTGAAGATAAATCTTTTATATTTACGAATTGATAGCGTCCCGTTAGATATGATTGGAACCATGATAGGGCTGTCCCTGTGATTCCAACCATTTTCTCTAATCTTTCTAATATAATAGTGTGATCTATTGTATCAAAGGCTGCACTGAGGTCTAATAGGGCTAATAAAGATACGTAGCCTTGATCAGAGGCAAGAAGGAGATCGTTTGTAATCTTCACTAGGGCTGTCTCTGTGCTGTGATTGGGTCTGATTGGGTCTGATTGGGCATGATTGGAATTCCTCAAACATGTCATTTTTACTATGAGCTATGAGGTATGAGTTGTTGGGCCACAGCTTTTTCTAATATCTTGGATACGAATGTTAAGTTGGAGATGGGTCTGTAATTAGACAATACACTAGGATCAAGATTTGATTTCTTGATTAAAGGTTTTATGACTCTTAATTTAAGGGTTTTGGGTACATGCCCTAGGCTAAGGGATGAGGAAAAAAATTCTAGTTCAGGCTGTGGAAGTGGGTAGAAGGCTTCCAGCCTTTGTTCTACAACTAAGTTATGTTCTAAAGCAGCTCCACCTATTTGTTGTCTAATATTTTCTATTTTATTATTGAAAAAGGCCATAAAAACGTGACTGGTTAAAGATGTTGGAATCTGGGGTTGAGTATCTGCCTGGCTTTTAGTAAGTTTAGAGATCTCATTAAAAAGAACTCTGGGATTGTTTTTGTTTTTCTCGATCAGCGAGGCCAAATATGCTGAGCGAGCTTTAATGAGTGCCTTTCTATATTGACTAAGGCTGTACTTCCACGCAGAGTGGAACACCTCTAGTTTGGTTGTCCGCCTTATGTTTTAAGGTACGAGTATGATCACTGTACCACGGTGCAGTGGAGTCGTTTTTGCCTTGTAATTTTACTTTTAAACGGTGCTACTCTGTCTAGGGTTGGTCGAAGGTTATATTCTAGATCGTTTGTTAATTTAATTAGCTCCGTTTGGACTGACTGAGTGCAAGGTCGATAGGGGTGGCTCAGCGGTGAGAGCGCCGGGATATCGATAACAGGGTTGTGGGTTCGATTCCCAGGCTTGGCAAGCTGCCACTGTTGGGCCCTTGAGCAAGGCCCTTTACTCTCTCTGCTCCCCGGGCGCTGGAGTTGGCTGCCCACCGCTGTGTGTGTGTGTGTTCACTACCACAGATGGGTCACTGTACCATGATCACCATGTGGGTTAAATGCGGAAGACCCATTTTGCTGTACAGTGCACGCTGTACAATGACAAATATGTGCACCTTTAATTTAATTAGCTCCGTTTGGTCTGACTGAGTGTGAGCTATGGTCGACAGGTCTGGGAGGTTTTTAGTAAACTGTACAGCGGTCATTGGGGTTCCTATATAGGCCCATGCCAAATAGTCAAACGGATAGGACAAGGAACAGCAAGGGACTATCGGTACTGTCTTAATGTCGGATGGAGGTCTCTACCACTGTAAACTCTCAGATATCGGAGAGTCCCCACAGAGCTGGATCTCGGTGAGAGGTTTGCTGCTGTTGAAACAATGTTTAATTCCCATCAGAGTGGATTTTATTGCTTTCATATATTTTAATATGTGTCTTCTTCAGGAAACTCATTCTCAGTGCTCAGTCTGCTCAGCAGTCTAATAGCAGCTTCTCCGTATCTGCTGGTGTCCATCATACTGGGGGTCCAATGCTACAGAGCTCGAGGTAAGAGCCCTCAGACTGTGGGTCATTTATATCGAACACACCTTCAGTCTCACTAAGATGGTCCTTTTATTAAGCATTTGATTATAATAATTAATGATAATAATTGTGTATTTCACAGCTAAACCTGATGAGGTGAACAGCAGAGAAGAGGTGGTTGAAGCTGAGGATTCTTGCTGAGTGTCGAATGTCAAACTGCTGCAGTGTAATTAGAACTGGATGTGATTCAGATCCTCAATTAGGAGCTGCTTTATTCTACAGGGCAGTAATGGAGGGCTTAAATAACAGCGCCACCCACTGAAACATCCAGGCGATTTATTTTTGCAATAGCACTGACAATTTGTTGTTTTAATTATTCATATTTATGTAATAAA